>NW_008659691.1:61440-146568 GCF_000695815.1 Acanthisitta chloris | reverse complement strand
ATATATGGTGTGCTTGTGTAAATAAACATTTACAGAGCTTTTGCCCTGTAACAACAGCTTGACTTAAGTCCCTACAGGCTAATTTGTTTAATTCAGTACTTTTCACAAAAGATCTTTCACAAGAGAGAAGCAGTGGTTTACGATTCCTCTACCAAGGCTCACCTGCTTTGCTTTCAGTAATTGTACAGAGGTTAGATATGAATTCTTGAAAACTGGTAGCCCTTACTGCCTGCAGATTCAGAGCTTGTCCCTGAGCTGGATTACAATGTATACCTGACTTTCTTTATAATACCTAGCTGTTATGCTTTTCCAGTTCAGATTAACCAAGCCAGTGTGGACAATCAGAAGAATTAAACATGATGCATGTTTAAATCTACCAAATGAGGTGTTGCCTGCCTAGATTTTCAATATCAGTTGCCAAACAGATTTTGCTTTCCTCACATCTTTCAACAGTTATTCTTTTCCCAAGTCTCTAGCTTCTCTTATATCAGTCGTATTTAACCTCACAGTTGTAGCTACTTCTTAATGGAAATCTTTCTTACTCTAATCTCCACTGCCCTCAATCTTTCAACTTCAATATTCTTTCTGTCATACTGTTTGTGGCAAAGACTTCATGTCACAGACAGAAAAAAAAGGGATTGCTGCCAGCTCTCTTTTTAGTGAGTCTTCTCAACCTAACCTCAGACAACAGGAGTTCTACAGGGCAACCTATTCCATTTTTTTCCTAAACAGTAGCAGTCAGCCCTTGCTGTGCGCACAAACTCAGCAGCTGCTTCTTCTAGAGCCTATCATAACTCATGTCTATCTACTAACTTTACCCAACATAAGCTAACTAATATGCTCATCACTTTCAATGTGAGGAGTCACTGCACAGTCAGTTGCAAAAATTCCTTTAAAATGCTTTCAAAGTTATTCTAATGCAATTTTCAGCCCCTCATTGACTCACAGAGGCCCCTTGAGTATGTCCTTTAATGAGCACATCTAAATTGGGTCAGATCAGTTATGCCCTAAGAGTGCCATTCTTTTTCCATTAGCTATAAATGTGATTTAGGACAGCAAACTTAAACATAACCGTTGTCAACACCCTGGGTGCAATTCAATTGCCTACATATGGGCCTCTCTCTTCTGCCTGGCATTCAAAGTTTCTAGATGCTGCTTCTGGATAGTGCAAGTCTTCTACATGTGCCATATCTATTAGCCTAAGTTGTTGACTTCACACAAACCAAACTACACATTTCTGTTTATATGAAGAAAGTCTGTATCTATTAATGATATTTAAACTGCTCCAGTGTATCTCCTCTGGCCAGAGCTTTTGATTAAAAAAATATCCTGTAAGTCCTCTCTGTCATTTCTGCCATTCTTATGGGGATGCCACAGATACCCTTAAGTTCCTCAGACCGTACCATGCCTATATTTCAGCAACCGAACCAAGATCTGAGTGGGATTCAATATGAAATTAAGGCATCCAAATTTATGAGTGAGGCAAACCACTTAAATTCAGTGTCTAAATGGAGGTATCTGCCATGTGGTTGATGTCTAAATATCCATTACTCTCCATTTTAATTCATGGAATCTGTGGTCATTTTAGAGTCCTTAGACAACACAATACCCATGGGATAGGTTGACCTTACACAAGACTTAGGGAATACCTATGAAGTTCGGCAGTGAAAGCTGGAGGTTAGCCATTATGCTGTATTTCAAATAGCACTGAACTGCCATGTGCATGTGTGTGTGTGTGTGTGTGTGTGTGTGGTGAAACTTTACAAGACCCAAATCCATAAAATCATGTAGTCTAAATATCAGTCTGAAAAGCTGAGGAGACAAACTGAATCTCATTCTTAAATTGGATGTTATTATTCTTCTTAAAAGTGATTACCTGAGTGTTGTCTGGTGAAATGATTAAGGAGTCAAAGGCACATGGTTGCTGTATTTAGAGAACAGGCAATGATCTCAAGAAAGAAAAATGGTGAGTTTAATGTTTGTTTTCAAATAAAATTTTATTAAAAGCTGCTTTTCATATAAATTATTTTAAAAGCACCAAAGGAGGCAAAAGTTCTCTAAATCCTTGTTTGCTTTAGAGAATAAATGAAGCAATTTCTTTTTTTTTCACAAGAAAATAATTAGTTGCTGCAAATATAGTACCAGATTTCTTGCAGGTCTGTCAGCTGAATATGGTTCATAATATTTCTTCAGTGTACACCTTATTTTAGTCAAGTTTCCAATGCTTTTGGTTTTGTATGACTTTATTTCAATTTTTTAGTAACTAAAACCCCCATAGAGCTTAAGGATACTGTTAAGGTCTGAAAAATATATATAAAAGTAGTTTCTACCACAGGAATTAGAAATAAAACACAACATCTTCCCTGGGGAGAGACAGAGGAACCTTAAATCTTTTCTGCCTTTTGCTTATTAAATCTAAGTACATAACATACTGCGTGGTTGATTCTGGGCATTAGAAGACATGTTATTCAACTGAACCAAATGTACAGATTTGTTAAATTCTCCACACTGAAAATAAAATCAATTGAGGTTGATAAAACTTTAACCCCTTTTTCCTAATACAGATCAAAGAGGAGGACACCTCTTTATGTTTCCAATCTTTATATTTTGACAAGAATTATGACATCGTTTTTGAGCACCTCTTTTAAAATTACGTGACCTAGTACAAAAAACAATCAAAGCTTCACTGTTCATATTATAATTTCTTCTTGTTGAGATTTCGAATATTTTTTGCTGATGGTTCATAAAATACGAATGTTAAATATAGCTACAAATCAAAGAGAGAATTTAACTAAAGCAACAAAAGAAAGGCTTTTTAACCAAGAGAAGAGGCATCACATTACCTCCTCCCATTTCCCCAAGGGAAGAGGAAAAAGATTACGAATGTAATAGGGGCATTGCACCTGAAACACCATAAAGAGAAAAATAAATATATAAATAAATGAATGTAAATAAAAGCCTGCACTTGCCCCAGCTTATTCCTGTTCCTTTTAGTGTTCTTAACAAGGACATCTGAGTGGTTTGGGAAATTATTCCTTATATAACAAAGAATGGCACTTTTTCTGAGCTTTGAAATTTCATAATCCTTGGGGCTTATCTCAACAGTAATTAACCTCCATGACAACTAACCACCTAAAACTCCATAAATCTCCTGGAATCTTCAACCTAGAAACTAATTTTTTTTTTCATTCTTCTTCTTTTAAGGAAATTAAACAACAATCTTAACTTTGAATTTAAACACAGCAGAGTAGTACAGGAAAACTGTTAATTTTCACCATACCTATTGCTTTTCAAGTAAATCTTCTTGAACCCCTAATTGTACTATTAAATAACATAGACTGAAAACTTTTGAGAAATTTCTTAAAATTTCAGAGCAGCATTTCCATTGCAGTAAGGTGAGGGGAAGAAAAAGGAAGGCTCGTTCTTCCTTTGGATTTTATAAAGAAAGAAACTGAAAGAAAAATTACTGATATCCAGATGAAGAGCAAAATGGATTCATATCAACACATAAATTTTTGTATTTTTATTATTGGCAGAGTAAATAATGTGTCTAAAGTCATTCATGTCGAAGTCGTTTATCTAAGAATTAGTGTGAGTAGTCATCCAAATGCTCGCTCTATATCTTTCTCTGAGTAATTGAAGAGCCATGAAAAGCTCTCACCAGAACCTTTCCTGCTGTCTGAGCAACTCCAGATCACTCATCTTCTCTTTATGAAAGGGATGTTCTATTCTTTTGACCATTTTCATGGCCCTTCCCTGGACCTGCTCAAACATTTTCATGTCTTTCTTATGCTAGGGACCCCTGAACTATATGCAGTACTCTTGGTAGGGTCCTATGATAGTGGAGTAGAAGGTGAGAAACACGTCCCTTGATCTGCTGGCCAATCGTCTTTGATGCAGGCTATGGTTTGCTTTCTAGGCTGCAAACACACTGCCTGCTTATATAAAATTTTACACTTGTCAGTGTCATGAAGTCCTTCTCCGTAGGATTGCTCTCATTCTACTCATCCCTCAGTCAGTACTGACTTTGAAGATTGCCCTGACCCAGGTGCAAGATCTTGCACTTGACCTTGTTGAACTTCATAAGGTTCACTCAGGTCCACCTCTCAAGCCTGTCAGGGTCCCTCTGGATGGCATCCATTCCATCTAACATGTCAACTGCACCACTCAGCTCAGTGTCAGTCACACTATTTATTAGTAATACATTGAACAGTATCTGTTCTAGTACAGAACTGTGAGAAACACCGCTCATTACTGATCTCTATTCAGACATGGAGCCATTGACTGTAAGACTCTGAATGCAACCATCCAGCCAATTGCTTTTCATCTGAACAGTCCATCCGTAAAATCCATATCTCTCCGATTTAGTAACAAGAATGTTGTGTGGGACCTCACCAAAGGCCTTACAGAAGCCAAACTAGTCTTCTCTTATCCACTGATGCAATCACTCCGTCACTGAAGTGCCACAAAAGTATACAGGCATGATTTGCCCATGGTGAAGTCATGTTGGCTGTCTCTAATCACCTTGTTGTCATTCACATGCCTTGGCATAACTTCCAGGAGGATCTGTTCCATGATTTTACCAGGCACAGAGGTAAGGTTGAACTAGGAATCCAGCTAGAGATAGCATAGAGAAAATTTCAGCAACTGAAAATTTGTATAGGGTCTGTAAATCTGCAGCTCACCATGTTTACCTTGCAATTAGCAGTAAGTGTTAGAATAGACAACCTCTTACACTCTTTGCCTATAAGTGCTACTAATTGGTTATTGATTTCCCTTAAGCAAATGCGGCCGCAGACCGTCCATTTAAACTAAATATGAGGTGGAGAAAAGTTGCTGTGCTGTGGACAGCTGAAGGATGAAATACCAAGGACACTTTTGAGTCTACCTTTGAGAGGAAGAGTGTTTCTCTTCCACATTCTCTTTACTTCTGCTTGCCTGACTGTAAACTCTCAGCATCTCCATCAAATCAGGTCTGACATTCATTTGTACTCTCGTGGAATTGAGTAAACACATTTGAACTTTGGAAAAACTGCCCAGTCAATGGAGAAAAGAAAAAAAAAAGCAAACTGGAAGTATTTTTTCTGCTAGTTTACTGAGATAAATACATTAGCAGAGGGTGTGAGGAACTCCAGATTTTTTGACAGAAAGACAGCCTAGCTCTGGCAGAACCAAATGGAGAAGGGCAGAGGATAAGCAAGGTGAGAATTGTAACGGTTCAGGCATAACATGCAAATGTAGCCTAACATTCACTGGATGAGTGGTGAAAGATTAAAATTAAAAAAAAAAAAAAAAAAGAAAGAAAAAGAAAGAAAGAAAGAGAGGAAGGTAAAGTTTTATATGTATTTTTCACTGGGGAAAGAAGAAGGCGGGGAAATGAGATGCATGGAATAGTTATAACCAAGAATTTATAACCAATCTGCATGTAACAGAAATGCACACAAGTGGAAAAGATGAAATTCTTAACATGTCCAAGACAAGCTATAATTTCATTGATGGAGTAAAAATTCTGAGCAGTTAACACACTCACAAAATAAACCAAACTACGAAAATTTTACCAAAAGTGAAATGCATCAAATTCTGCGATAATTCAATTTATAAAATAGCTATGATTTACTGCTCGTGTTCTGGATTTGGTTTTGGTTGTGGGGTTTTTTTGTTTGTTTTATTCTCTTTATTTTAAATATTAGCACAGATTTATTTTGTGTAGAAAAAAAATTTAATTTCAAGTCTAATAGAGCCATGAGTTTTGGCAATACAAATTTCCTTTGTATATGCTCTTTACCCCTTTCTGAGACCTGACACTCTTTGCCATGAAAACAAATGTGTTTGGGGCTTTTAATAGGCTTCAAACATAAATGTATGAATAGCATGGCTTCCAGCAAAGCTGGTATCTGCAGGTTTTCACAGTTTCTATGAAGTGAAAGACCATAGATAATAGCTAATGAACCAAACTCTTAGGGAGAGTAATTTATGATATTTACATTTTTCAAGGAGGTATATAACTTAGTCAAAACCTGATGAATTGCATTTTAAAAACTTGGAAAACTAACTCCAGGTAGAAAACTTAGAAGTAGGATCATTGCTTAATAATTAAATATAATTATAAAAGAAAAGAAGCAAAATGAAAAAAAAACAACCCCAAACAACTTGTTTAACAGATGGCTATACTAATTTAAAAGTTAGGAGCATACGGTATCTCTCAACTGCCCCTCATTAGAAAAGACAGTCCTCATTCTAGACCCAAATCTCACACCAGCCTACTCAGACCTGCTGTTCTCACATATATTACTGTAAATTATTTACATCAGATAAGATAAATCATGAAAACAGGACTGTTTAAAAATCTAATTTATTTACTGGAGAGAGTGAATTTCCAAAACTGCTCAGAATATCACAACTTGTCTTCCAGAATGTGACAGTCAAATATCCAAAAGAAATCAGAATTGTCCAACCCTTATTCCCAGTTTGAGCTAGTGAGAACACAGATATCTTGTACCTCTGGTCCCTTTCATAGGATTTGGATTAATATCACCTAACTTAAATGGCAGCAAGGATAACTGTGTCTCAGCAATTGTTGTCATTTACATCACTTCTCTTGTTTTAATTTCTCTCTCTTTGTTATTTTCCTTTTCATTACAAAATATTGTTATTGTTGTTATTATTATTACCACTATTATATTTTTAAGCTGTTCTCATCTGAACCCATGAGTTTTCTCCCTTTAACCCTTCCAATTTTCTTCATCCCATCCTTATGGGTGAGCAGGAGTGAGCAAGCATCTGTGTGGTGCTTCACTGCTGGTGGGGGTTAAACCACAGCAAACTTATACGTACATATATTTTTTTGTCTCATGAAAAATCCAGTCAATAACATTGAGCCAAGTATGTTGGAATTTTTAAAGTGATATTTCCCTTTCTGATTCTCCTGTTTTGAAGCACATTTTGCCATGAGCTAAAGCATAGACTGTCAGTCTGAAGGGTTTTCCTCTGTCCTGTACTATATTCAGCTCCATTGTTGCTAGAGTGCAGCCAACACTGCACTACATCTGTGTGTACCATAAAAATTGAGCAGGTCAATGTATTTTCAAAGAGGCTTTTTCTTTCATAAAATACTTTCTGTCCACACAGAGCTCATATATGGAAAGACATAGGTTTCCGTTTAAAGGATCAAAATAAAAATCCTTAGGATATATTAGACAGTTGGTCATTTCACCTTTAATAGTCTGATTCAGAGGGTAAAATATTGTCTGACAATTAAACCAAGCATTAATCGCTTATTTGTTTAGTGACAGACATTTGAAGAGCTTTCTTTGTCAAAATTGTGTCCTTTGGCAAACAAACATGAGTCCTTTGGCAAATCAGGATCTTGTACTACACAGGCATCTATAACATTGATGTTGCTACAGCATATGCTTCTAGAAGTCAAAGCAGTGGCAAAGGGAAAGAAAATATGAGATGCAGCAGAGAGTAGCCTGAGGAAGCTGGAGTGATCCAGTTGTGTTGTAAACTGTATAGGGATGGGGAACACTGAGTTATTGCTGAAGTGATAAGGCTGAGGATGGAATTTAGAGGATGCAAATCACCAATGTATGCAATCAGTAACCTTCAGAGGATTTCTCTTTTATGAACATTTCCAGCCTTCACTTGTATTCATTTCAGCTTTAACAGCCACAATTTTCCTTTGCATCTCCCACTAATCCTTACACTATCACAAGAAAAACAACTTTTTGGAAAAAAAGCAAACCAAAAAACCAAAAAGAATCCCAAACCAAACCAAAGAAAGAACCCCCCCAAAAGAAAAAATGAACCTAAACCAAAACCAAACCATCCAAACCAAAAAAGAAACAAACCATCCAAACTTGCAGCAGTCAAATGCTGTTTTCAACTGATAGTCCCTGGTTCCACTGCAGAAAGAAAAAGTAGCTGATTCCTCTCCGTGTTTTCTGGGCACTAATGATTTTATAGATGTCCATCATAGGCTCAGTTGCCCATTTTTCAGAATGAAGAACTGTAACTTTGAAGTTTGGCTTATGGAAGCTGTTCCATATGTCTGGTCATCCTAATTATATATACTTTTTATACATATATATGTATATATATATATAAAACATTGCTTTGTATTTGGATGTAATATACTTCCATGTAATGCATACTATTATACAGTTTGTGTTATTAAAGACATATTAAACTGTAAGAATTACACTTCTTATAGAATTATTCCTAGTCCTCTAGAGCTATAATTTCATGAATGTTTTGCACCTCAGAATCAGATTAATAGCAAATCAGACACTATTATAGATTATTTTATAAATGCTGGTAGAAGTGTAATGGATGTATGAAACAAACATTTTTTTCTGTGACTGTACATTTTACTTTGATGGAAAAGCCAGCTACTAAGAGCATGTAAAATCTTTCTGTAATTTGATCATCCTTACTTGGGATTAATGCAGAAATAAAATGAGATCAAGTTTGATCTACAATGAGTAATGAATGCAATCATGCAATATTGTATCTTAAGATGTTGAGAGAGAAAACAGAACAACAAAAGTTAATAGAGGACAATGAAGTAACAAAATATTCACACAACCTAGTAAGAGTGCAGCAACCTTCTTATACCAAATGGAAG
Organism: Acanthisitta chloris; assembly: GCF_000695815.1. Taxonomy (NCBI): domain Eukaryota; kingdom Metazoa; phylum Chordata; class Aves; order Passeriformes; family Acanthisittidae; genus Acanthisitta; species Acanthisitta chloris. The sequence continues at coordinate 137,942 of NW_008659691.1, read as the reverse complement.
CCAGAGTAAGATAAGAGTGCAGCAACCTTCTTATACCAAATAGAAGTCAACATAAAATACAACATTACTACCCAATTCTTTGTGATCTCTTTGTTTTCTGTACTACTCTTATGTGCAATTTTTTTGTTTGGTTGATTTATGGTTTTATGCTTTTACTCGTGATTGTATGGTTTTACTTTTTTTTTCTGTTAGCAACTGGATGTTTCCCATTTGAGAGTGCAGCAACCTTCTTATACCAAATAGAAGTCAACATAAAATACAACATTACTACCCAATTCTTTGTGATCTCTTTGTTTTCTGTACTACTCTTATGTGCAATTTTTTTGTTTGGTTGATTTATGGTTTTATGCTTTTACTCGTGATTGTATGGTTTTACTTTTTTTTTCTGTTAGCAACTGGATGTTTCCCATTTGATTCTCTTCTGCTTCCTGCATCTCTCATATATGCATAGCAATGCTCTTGCCTCTTCATTTATTGTATTTCAAATAAAGTATATGATTTTTTTGTATCCTTTTGTGTATTTACACCTTCTTAGCATCCTTTTGCATATTTGCACCTCTCCCAGATCTCTTCCATTTTTCTACTGTTTTCACCATTTCTTACTTATGTACTATTTCATTCTCATTTTATCTTTAACCAGTTTTATTTCTCCCTATCTGGATGAAATAGTACAAAATGCACATTTTATTCCCCAACTATTTGTTATTTGACTAACATGAAATGTTAGTTTACATTTCTAATGTGACAATTACCTCAGAGCTGATACTGATTTGGTTATAATTTCAATACTTGTTTTACTAATCTTCCTCTCTCTCTTAGCATAAGATTTATTTATTTATAAATGTATAACAAGTGGAAGCAAGCCAAAAACTGGAGAATGAGAAAAGGTTTTGTCTGTGTCACACCAAGATGTGCTATAAAAAGCATCATCAGAAATGTACTGTCAGAAATCTGTAAAAATGAAAGGGAGAGTTTTAAAATTTATTTTATTTTACTGTATTTTTACTAAATGTAAATACTGACATTCCATAAACATGAGCAGTACATGTGACAAGTTTTGCTGTCACATGAACAGTGTGACAATTTGCACAGTTTATTCAATACATGCACCATTTTACACAAATTGACACAAGTTACACAATAAGTAGAATTTGCAGGGATTTTTTTAATGGATGTAGAACAGAAAAGATGAAAATCAAACTAAAAAGAAAAATGTATTTGCTAAGCAATTTAAAATAAATTAATTATGAGCATCTATTATGCTCCAAGTATTGCTCTGCTATAAGTACAGAAACTTTATTATGAATGCAAGTTGGTCCAACAAGTTTGATATTTACTAGTATCTCTGCTGCTTCTGAACAGCAACAGGCGATTCAACCAGTGCCTGTAAAAAGCTAAGGAATGATGCTAATTAAAGCAATTCAAACTACTTTTACACTGGTCACTGTGCATAAGTAGTCTCAAACACACAGTGAATCATGAAAAATTTATACAGCTCTTTTGTTTTGAAGCCAAACATATCCTTAGTTCTGAACTACTGAAGTCAAGAGCAGTGAGGAGTTTAGAGGTGAAGTACAAAATTAAGCACTGACAAAATCACTAGATATACATGAAAGAAAAAGATTTTTGCTGCTGCTGTTGTTACACTCTGCAGGCAAATAATGAAACTAAAATCCTGCTTAGCATTGTTTTCTGAAATATTTGTGTTAATTTACAAGCCTTCCCAAATACGACCAGGGAACAGCTATTACCTAGGCCATATTTATTCAGGAAAATTATTTAATTCAAAGATGTTGTACTTTAAAATGTCAGTCTGGAGAAAGAAGAAAAGAAGGATGTGCCATAAGATAAGTATATCCTTATGGGGAAGAATAGATATTCTTTTATTGCAGTATCCTGACTCCAGCAGTGACCAGTTGCAGGTGCTTGAGGAAAGAATGTAAGAAAATGAGCCTGTGTTCTTTCTACTTATAGTTTTCATTAACCATCAGGTCCATCTGGACCACCTTTGTATAGTCAAGAATCATAATCTAGGTCATTTGGTTGATCATTGTTAAACCATGCAGTGTTTAACTCTTACTATTTTTAAAGGTCATCTTAACTTTGTTACTTCACTCAGGTATAAATATCTCATTTCCTTCTCTGTGACTTTGTAAGACATTCTTCTGAAAGTTGTTATCTGTGTTGAACCTTCACTCTATGCCAAGGAGTTTTACTTGGTTGCTTTAGCTGGGTAATTTTCTTGGGTTTGTCCTGCAATATTTAAGAGGTGTTCTATACAAGGAATACAAAATAAATTGGCAGACTGCATAGGGAAGAAACCACATTTCTGTACAGACTGTTACTATCAGAAGGGAATTCCTAGTTACATCTCCCCAAAATACCAGTCACCATCTTATTATTTCTCATCATTGTATCTTCCTCTTGCTCCTATCAGACAGTTTGACATCTAGAGACATCTGGATTTGGGATGTTTTAGCAAAGTCTCAGACACTTAGACACAGTTTATGAAGAGTCTATCATGACATTTGTGATTTTTGGAAACACACTGAATCAATGTATAGCAAATAATTACATAATCAATTGTTTCATGAAAAAAAAACGCACCATTCTTCACCAAGATGGCTGAATAAAACATATAGAGTTTCTTCAGCTTACTACTTTAAAACAAATAACTCCTAAAATTTTTGAGGAAAAAGAGAAATAATGGAATCTTGAAAGACAACAGTATTTTTATACTTCCAAAATGTTTTACTCCAGTTGACCTGCTTTCAAAATAAGTTTCTTTACAATTCTTACATTTCTTATAATATTATATTCCTTTCATGCAATAGATCTAGACTTCATTTAGCTATATACCTGTGTGTGTGTACCCACACCATCTGTATCTATAGCTATATGTTTGTCTATGTCTGTGTCTATGTTTATGTGCATGTAAAACTTCCTTTTGTATTTGTATGATCCACTGAACCCCCTGCAACTGATTATACATGGACCACAAAAACTGGTGGATGGCTGTCCTTAAAGATGGAAATAGTATTATCAGATACAGAGATGAGAGCAGGTTGGCTTTATTGTAGGATGGTAGCAGACCTATGCTGATGTCAACTATAAGGTGGTCAAAGAAAGGTCTGAAGCAAGGAATACAGTGCAACCAGCCTCTTAACAGAAAACATCAACAGCTTTTTCCCTACCAAGCAGAACTTTGAAACACTAATATCTAAGACTAATTTGCCTAGTGTTTTTAAAGCAACTCTGATGTAAAATGAGAAAATTAAGCTCACATAAATATTTCTGATTACTGTATTAGTCCACAAGAGCCCCATGTAGCAAGATTTAAGAGATAGTTATTTCAATAAATCTGCAAACCAAGAGATTTTTGAGACAAAATGTTAGTTAAAGGAAGTGATTTCAGTGCAACACTGTTGCTATTTTAGCAATATGTATACAGTGCAGACACATAACCACATCTATAGATATGCATACATAAAAATAAAATTGCTGGTACGTGCAAGGTGGAAAAGAGAACTTGATAATTGCTTGTAGTTAAGTATGAACTTATTTTTAATCTTGTCACATGCATTCATTTCCATAGAGTGAATCAAATGCAACAAAACCCTGCAAGGGAACAAATGATAAAACCAGATTTTAAAAGTAAGATATCTATATAGCCTAATAGATGGATCTTTGTGTCACTGGTGCTATTATATTGTCTTTTAAAAATGAGCATCATATTCCTTTAAAGGCGATTATAGTAAAAACGAATTATTCCTCTGATAATCGCACAACAAATGCTGAACTGATTAGTTTCTTGATCCATGTTGGCACCTGATAGTGGAAAGAGAAAGTAAAACTGACTCCCCTGCATGTGTTTTACAACTATTCTATCTCAGATATCAGTAACACAGAACATTTTGCCCAGATGTTTGGTACATATGCAGCCTAGTCTGTTAGTCTAACAGTCATTGGTTCCAGTGCTGTGTCCCATCCATTCAGTTCTGTTTTTTACTTTCACACAACACATTCTGTGAAACCTTGTGAACATCCTGCAAATTATTGCACTGCATAACTGAACTTCATCTCAACTCCTGTTAATTAAATCAGTAGTAAGACCTGTGCTTTGCACAAGCAAAACTGATGGGCACTGAGTGACAGCATTGGCTTTATAAAACATCACAGCATAAGGATTTGTATAGCAAGTTAGTTCTTTTTCCCCTCTCTTCACAGTTGCTGACATTTTGGCTATATCTAGTGGGTGACAGTGATTCAGCCAAGCCAGTAGCATGGAGTGTAATAAGAAAGCAAGAAGGCTCAGCCTGTGACTGAAAGCCCCTACTGAGAGCGGTGGTGTGTAAACAGCCTTGCTGCTGCTAAAATGTTTAAAAAAATTTAACCTTAAAGACAAGAGCAAAATTATACTTTTGAAATGCCTTAGGTAATTCTCCATAAAAAAACTTAGACGTCTACAATGGAAGTATAATAGTGATATTTTCCATGTAAATTTCAGGGATTCATTATCAACAGTCCTTGTGTATAAAGTTCAGGAGATACAACGTATTTTTATATCTATCTATATATCAGACTTGCAAAAGTGAAATCTGCAATTTGCATCCATTCCCAAAGAGATGTACAGCATCTATTTTTCCCAGACAGAGGAAATTACTTTGAAATATGAAGTTTTCAAATTTAATTTTTTAAAAATTGTAATAAAAAGAAAACTTTTATATTTATTTATGCTCTACCTAGGAATAATTACATAGGAACAAAAATTAATATGAATGTAGTATTTTTTCTGTACTCCTGGGATCTTGAAACAAATGAAAGATTTGACTTGAAAAAGTGCATGAAAGAGAAAATAGTCATTAAAGTATACTGATTATAAGGGTCCTATCATTATGCATGGCAGTAGCAGAGCTCTCAAAGAATGCGTGGAAGAATGTTTCAATGGAATAATCTGGATTGAAGAAACAGTAGACAGTTTTTTCTTCTGAAATATTTTATGGTATTCAAAACTTCTACTTTTAATGGTTACAGAAATAACTAATACTTCTCTTTTAAAAGGAATGGTTTGACAGTCTTTGATTAAAGTTTTATGATGCTACCTTTAAAAGCATCTATTTTCAGTAGGCTATAACCAACATAGTTTAACATTAATATCCTTATTTTCTGTGTCATATGTTTGTGTTAGTCTGATTTTATTTGTGTTTGGTTTCTATGAAGATTTCATCCTGACTAGCCTAGCTTTTTCTCTCAGGCTAAACAAAATGGGTTGCCCAAATATAAACAAATTTTAGGACACCGTGGCCATTTCTTTAATAACGCAGTTTCTCTACATTCTGGAACCAATAGTTTGTCAGAGAATGCTTCTGCATTTTTAATTTTTTTTCAATTATCATTATTTTTTGAACTGCAACTTTGAATGGTATCACCTTTTTTAACAAAAGAGACAGGTTAAAATTTGAAAGCTGAAGTTTTTTTAAACCCACTATTTTTCAAAAGCCTAAGCCTAAGCCGTTCCTGACCATGATTATGGCAAAAAAATATCTCTTCACAGACTTTTGAATATGTTACAAGCTTCAGAGATGCAGTCCATTTATGCCTTTGTCAAAAGCACTCAGTCGTCTGTCCTCCAACCGGGAAAGTGGAGGTGGTGCCAGTCTCTGCATCCTTATATCATATGTTGCTCCAGACAAGAAGGACAGGAAGTAAGTGTGTGTTACTCCAGTGATCACAATGACCATAAGGTGTTGATCTGTAGGTGACAGAGATGCTGAAGACAGCCAACTGAATGGAGAAAGCCTTGAGTCTTTGGTCATACAGAAAGAAAGAATGTCACAAGGAATTTAGAAAGCTGTAGGGTTTCTAAAATGGGGTCTAAAAGTTGAGAAGAAATTAGATAAAAGCTGGGATGGGACAAAAAAACTGGTCAAAAAAATTTAAAAAGCAAAAAATAAAAAGTAAATCAGGGTCGCATATATCACAAGAAAGGAAATTAATTTAAACTACACCCCCCACCACCCAAACCCTGCAGATGATCAAATATTTCCCAAATAAAAGACTGTTCCAAATCTGCCTGCAAAAACAGTGGATTTTTTTTTGGGGGGGAAGGGGTCCTGAGGAGTGAGAAAGGAAGAAAATTATGTGAAAATGGAAATGGAGTGTCACTGAAAAAGTGAAACATTCAGGAAGCAATATGCCATTCCCATTCAGTTCTGCTCAGCCTATTCATACTTGTACAGAACTCCACAGTTCTTGTTAATCTAATTTAATTCACATGATTAAGTATTTTGAAATAGCAACTGAGATGTAGTAAAAGCAGACTGTCAGTCCTATTTTCTCTGTCTCTCTAAGAAAAACAGGAATTGAAGGATAAAAGGACATCACAAAAGTATGTGTGGGATTTAGGAGAGTAATAATGCTCAGAGGGGGAGATCAAAAGGAGAGCTGATGTTGTGCATACAGATCCAGCTGCAGGCACTGTATCCTGTTCCTAGCAGCACTGTCTCCAGCTAGGGGTATGGTACTCTATGCTGCATCATCTGCAAGAAAGTTGTCTGATCTTTTCTGAACAGGAGTCTTCCTTGGGGTACCTGAGAGCCACAAAAGAATCCAGAAGGCTTTCTGTACTGCTTTGGTCCTTGCAACATTTAGTCTTATTGCTGTGCTAATACCTGACACTGTCCACTCTGCCTCTGCTTAACTTTACTCAGAACACAGAAAACCAATTTATCTCAGCTACTTTTTGCCCTTTCCAGCTTTATGAAAGTCTTTAGTGAAGTGAGCTCAGACAAATACATTTTTGCTAGGGAACTTTTCATGGCATGTGCTGTCCCCCTTTGCCCTATAAATATAGTAACTATCAGTATAGTTATACTGATGAAGCTAATCCATATTTCTTAGAATATTCCCTCCCTTAGGTTCCCCTGTGTGCTGGTTGATGGAAACTTAGGCTACTCTGCAGCACTGCTGGTGGGCCAGCATCTTGCTTCTCCTGAGTAAAATTCCTGTGATGTCTCTGGTAAAAGCCTTTGTTGCAGGTGATGGAGGTAAGGGAGCAATGGGAATACAAACATGCTGCAGTTTGCCTAAAGTGCAGAAACATCTGCTTGAGGCGTGAGTGGCTTGTTGGCTGAGTTCAGCAGTAACCTGGCAATTAATCTGAAATGTCACTATATTCGATAGAAATTGCAGTAGAAGGCTTCTGGGGACATAAAGGTAGCTCTGGTGGCCGAAGATTGCATATGTTTTTGTGGTTTATTCATTTTTAAAGACCTCACTGCACTCAAATAGCAAACGTCTTCTAAGAATAAAGTCTGCTTAGTGACTTTCTCCATAACTATTGACCTACTTTTTGGAAATAGGTATGTCAGTGTGGATATGGGAACTTCTAAAAAGATTCATATACCTACAAATTATTGTCTATGAAAAAAAGAGTAGTTATTAGTTCTTTAAAGGAATAGGCTCTGAAATAATACAATTTACACTGCTTGAGGCCAAGTGTGTCCTTTGGAGTAATTGGACTAATTTTCATATATATTTGCCCTTCTTGATGATTTCACTTCTGATTTTCTACCTGTTTGAAAATAAGATTCCACTCTAAGATCATCCTGTAGTCCCTGGGCAAGTATCAAAGCTTTCAAAATACAATTTCAGGAATCTTGCTTAATCTGAAATGCAATAAAGTGCAGAAGATAGTGTATGGGTTATATATGAGCAACAGATATATGAGCAACAGATCTTTTGTAAATTTCAATGTCTCAATTTTTCCAACCTGTGGTCCAGTATACATCTTGTATCTCAATATCACTATCTGTATTCTCCCAGAAGACTGATTCAAAGCCCACCTCAAACAGTAAAACTGATTTAAAGGGATTTTTTGTCAAGCCCTAACAGACTTACAGATTCCAAATTGTTTTCAACCTTCAAATATCGTTGCAAACGGAGCTCATTTTTCAATGAAGCTACATGCAAGTTTGTCTGTTGACTCACTCTGGTAGTTAATTACCAACTGAACAATACTGATGATACTTTACTGTTTTGATGAGTCATATGTTTATGTGTGAGTTACATTTATCTATTTATTTTTACTCTTCTCTGTAAAAACTTTTAATTCCACCATGCCACCACAGCAGAATTTTTTTTCCATTTTGATTATTCTTCTGAGAAAGGAAAATATTTCCATTTTCTCTACCCATTTAATTTGTGGATTACTTTTAACTTACTTTAGTTGAAGCAATAATAATAAGCAGATACCTCGACAAATTTGAAATGTTTGACTACCTGGAAAATAGTAGAAGCAGCTTTTATGGTACTAATATTTATCTCTTTTTCAGATTGGTTTATTCATATGCCTGTTTCTAAAACACGCCGTCTAAAGTGGTGGGCCACCAAAAGGAGCATTAAACTTTGCAGCTGGGAGAGCAAACATATTTGTGGACATGAATTGTTTATAATATAATTCTAAGTTAATTTTAAAGGAAAAAAAGTCCCCATAAACAAGATAGTTTTCCTATGATAACCTTTGGAAAATAATTCTTGAAATTGTTTAAAAATGACACTAATTTCTTCTACATGAAATATTGGCTTGAAGTGGTTGAATTTTCCTTGTGGTTACTTTCAAATCTTGTTCCTCATTCATTACAAGCCTAAATTCATTCATCAATGGCTTAAATTATTAAAGATTTGGGGAAAGCAGAGAGAAAGGGTGGGGGAGCATTATACCTGGCAGTCAGCCAGGTCAGATATGTGACAGCCATCTAGACTTTTGAACTTAATACCTTTACTTTTAGCAATCAGAGAAATTTCTGAAACACCAACCTCACATTTATATCAACATCAGAATTCAAGAAAAGAAGGAAATATATTCTAGCACCTGGAAACAGGAGTGGTGAATTCTCCAGTAAAATTCTGTTTTTCACTGGATAATCAATCATCCTCAGAGAAGACAGCAGCAAAGAAGACTGATACAATGCATTTGACAGAGTCCAAATTTTTCTTCTTACAAATTTCTTCTCAGTTCGTTTCCACTTTCCCTTTTACATTTCCCTGCAGGATATATCTGTGATATTTAATCAAGATGGAGAATTCTGGTAGACACCTGTAACTGTTTGTGTCTGTTAATCACGGGGTAACCATGACTGAGCCACACACACAGATCTCATCACAAGCACATTGATCATTAAAAGGTCTTAAAATCTTCATTTTTTTAAACATCTATTTTTCCACTCTGACAATGAGTCCATTTAGCTTGATACTTTCTATTTTCCTGTCTTTTCTTTGTGGCTTCTGTGCTATGCTGCCAGCAATATAACGTTTGCTAAGATTCTGCTGCAATAGGAAGCTTTAATTTACAGGGACAGCTTGTAAATCCGACATGTTCAGACCCCCTGTGGTACATACCAAAATGACCAGGTTTTTCTAAGTCTACGATGCCTCTGAAATGTTTTATAAAAATAAAGCCCTCTATGTAACAGGAGCTCTACATTTGTCCAAAGGGTAAATCTTTCCATCTTGCCAATGACTCCAAGAGGAAGGATTGTGCATTTCACCTTCTGAAACCAGCAGTATTAGTAGGAGTCTTCATATGTTTTGTTTCTTGAATTTCAGTATCTTACCAATTCGTCATTCACAAATTTTGTCACTTTCCTTCTTGCTTTTACTTATTTTCTTCCTAACACCTATCCCTCCTTTTGAAAGAAACAGTGTTCTTATCTTTAGTAAACTTTACACTTTTCTATTTTATTGTCCTTATTTTCTTAGTGTAAATGTTAGCTGTCTCAATGACTTTTTGTTTGATTTGTCTTCATGAGACTTTCAGTGCTTTCTGGATCGAAAAGGAAGGGATTAATTATTGAATCAATAAATAAATTAAGTACGTCATTGAAATATCATGTGCAACATTGATTGAGAGTGCTATTGTTCAATAGGATAACAGAAACCCCTTTTCATATTGATAGATTTTGAAGAACTTTTCAAGGTTAAAATTCCTATTTAAAATTTGAAAGTGGTTCTGAGAATACAGTTCCTCAAATTATACGCTCACAAATTTGTACTTCTAAAAGCCTCTTATCTTCTTGTGGAAGGTACATACGAGGGGAAAGTGTGGGAATAGCTATCCTGAGAGTATCAAAATAAAATAATGTCCTTAAGCTTTAATTCACAATTTTGGTTTTTTCCTTGTTTTGGAGCAACAGCAAGTGTGTATATATATACATATATATGTATACACACGCTTTTATATACTTGCATGATTTAGAAGCATTAGAATTTTGTGACTATTGTCCCTTGGACATGGCTTTTTGCTGTAGCTCATTAAAGTCTTGATTCTGGAATGCTTCTTTAAGCAAAGTAACTCAGACTATAGAGGTTTGCATACCAGACAGTGATCAAATCAAACATTCCTATAGATAAAGGCTATCTATTAGCCCCTAGAAGTCTAATTTTCTATGTTGAAGTCTTAATTATTTTCATGACAAACTTCCAGAGTCTGATTTTTTTTTTTTTGTTTTTACATTATTTTGTGGGCCTTCGTAGGAACTAGTTATGGATTCTTGAGAAAATCTGAACAAAATATTCCAAATTGCACACATTTGCCTTCTTGAAAACAATGAAGTTAGATATGATTCATACAAATATTTAAACTGTCAGAGACCTTAAAATGGGAGTAAATTTTAGAAAGTTTATGGACCTGCCAAGATTTTCTAAGCTTTGATGCCATTGTCCACTGATCTTCAAATAAATAAGAATCCAGAACTGCTTTAACACTGAACTCAGTGAACTCTTTCATTCTTTACTAGACTTAAATGAAATTGCTCATGGTCAATGATTCTAACTGTCCATATAATTTTCTAATTTTCACTCCAGTCTTGCTTTCTAGTAGATGCAAATTAAGAGTGCCTTACTCTGTGCTTAGAGACTGCATTTTGCATAATAAAGTGGCATGTCCATTATTGAACAGTTATTCATGATGATGCACAAATGTATAAGCTGTTCAACAATTACAAAGTCAATTTTAATAGAGTTAAAGCTTCTTACACAATGCAAGACTATGACTACAAAAATTCCCCCTGGAGTATGTTGTCTTTGTCAAGTTCCATAAGAATTATTCCAGAAACATTTGTTTCTTTTACTTCAGTTGGCTTCTTTTTCTGCTTACTCTAGTCTGTTTAGACTAGTGTCTGTCTGACTATAGTCCCATATTACCTCACTTACTTATATATACAGATGATCAGCAAAGAGGAGGGAAGGGAAACAATTTCCTCAAATCTAGTGTGGTGGTTTTGCATGGCCAGGTTTTGGCAGCAGGGAGTATTTTTGTCAGGGGTGGCTTCTGTGAGAAGCTGCTAGAAGTTTCCGCATGCCCAGCAGAGCCAAGGTCAGCCAGGTCCAGGATGGACATGCTGCTGTGGCAAGGCTGAGCTGATCAGTGGTAGTAGTAACACTTCTATGATAACATGTTTAAGGAAGAAAAACAGTTATTGTGCAGAAGCAATTGCAGCTAGAGGAGAGAGAATATGTGAAAGGAACAACTATGCTGACACGAGGAGAGAGAATATGTGAGAGGAACAAGTATGCTGACACCAAGATCAGTGGAGGAGGGAGAGGAGGTACTCCAGGTGCCAGAACTGAGGATCTACTGTGTCCTGTGGTGAAGCCCATGGTGAGGCAGACTGTCTCCCTCCAGCACATGGAAGTTAACAGGGTGCAGAGATCCACCTGCAGCCCATGGAGGAGACCCACACCAGAGCAGGTGGATTCCCAAAGGAAGTTGTGACCCTGTGGGAAGGCTCTGCTGAAGCAAGTTCCTGACAGGGACCTGTGCAGCCATGGAGAGAGGAGATCCATGCTGGAGCAGAATTCCTGATAGGATTTGAGATTCTGTGGGGGACACATGCTGAGCAGGCTATCAATGAGGGATTGGACTGCACCCTGTGAAGAGTGACCCATGGTGATTTATGGAGAACTGTAGCTCATGGGAAGGACTCACATGGAGAAATTTGTGGAGAGTTTGTGGGACCCCACACTTTAGAAGGGGAAGGACTCCTCTCCCTGAGAGCAGTGGCAGAAACAACATGATGAACAGATCATAACCCTCACTTCCTGTCTCCCTGCATTGCTGGCAGGGAGGAGGTAAAGTTGGGAAGGAGGCAGGGGTGGGGGAATATATTTTTAGGGTTTATTTTACTTTCTCATCATCCTGCTCTGATATTGTTAGTAATAAAATCAATTTCCACAAGTTGAGTCTGTTCTGCCCATGACGGTATTTGGTGAGTGATCTCTCTCTGTCCTTATGTCAACTCATGAATCTTGCATAGAATTTTTTCTCCCTGTCCATTTGTGGAGGGAGTGAGAGAGTGGCTTTGGTGTCAGCCTGGCGTCCAGGATGGTCAACCCACTACTTATGGGTGGAATCATAGAATCAACCGGGTTGGAAGAGACCTCAAAGATCACTGAGTCCAACCCTACTGTCATTGCTAGACTATACAATGGTATATTGTCTAAGAAAGAATGATTTCTGATTATGATCTTATGTAAAGCAACAAATTATGCATTAGTGTCAGAAACAAAATAGTTTTCCAAAATTATTTTAATCTGTTGAAATATATTTTTCTTCAAATTTATGCAGGGTTTTATCACATCCCAGCCAGTACAGACACCATTATTCATCATCCCAAGCTCTCTCTTCATGTATTTTCATTTTAATTTATCTTCTTTTATATGTTGTAATAAAAATTAAAACCTGATTTCTGACTTCCGTATTTTGGAGATTTCCTTTTTTTTCCTTTTCCAAATTATTCATTTTGCCTGAAAACATTTGAATGTTTGCACCTACTTGTATTCTCCAGGTGTTGTGTGGTAACAAAAAAACAAGCAACCTTTCTCCACTCATATCAGGTGGCCTTTATTTTCATTACTGTCATATTTGTCTGAAATAGACCATCTCACCTATCCTTGCTCTGTTGCCTATTACTCTTTTATTGCATTCCACTCTACAGCACAGCTCAGAACTGAAATGGAAGACAAGTTGTTCCAAAGAGAAGCATTTCTATTATCAGCCTCACCACAGGCAGCAGATTTGTTTGTGTAAGGTTAGCATAGTATAAACATACTTGGTAGATGACATTTAGCTTTATGTAAAATAAATAGTTTGATTACTTTATCCATGTCTTCCCACACTAAAGTATGTTGGATATTCCCTGCCTCAGAGCAGTTGTGTTTAGAAATATATCAGTCACATGACTGCATCTCAAACTATACACTTTTGTATACAGCACAAGAAATATATGCAGACCAAAACCTGAAAAAAAAATCCCATTTTCTGAAAAGAATTCCACTCAAATACATAAAAAAATATGTCTCTTTGGGGTCATTTATGAATTACATGCTTTTCTTCAAAAGAAAGCATGATTTGGTTCTATATTTGCCTATATTTCAATATGGTTCAATCTAAGATCCTTGCATCATCCATAACTCTCTTCAAAAATTATGAAGAAGATCAGTCTAACGAAAGGCTAGAAGTTATAAAACAAGCATAATGCTGTCAGGCTTCAAGGTCCATCAACCAATAATGATAAAAACGTATCATAGTGGCCATTCTCTCATCAAACCATAGCATTTAGTTGCCTCTGTTGAAGATCAAAGTGATTTTTAATCTCTGTGGAATTTGGCTTAATAACATACATCATTTTTCTATCTTAAAAAGAAATAAATTCTAATAACAACAAAATAGATGAATCTTGAGTAATTTCAAGGAAAATACAGTGTAAGCAGGTTTTTATGGCTTTCTTAGAGTTTAACTTAAAGACCTTTTGACTATGATCAGTTATTAGAAACCACCTGTCAGCAACTGAAAATGGATACATTTAATAGGGGATTATTTTTCTACCCTTGCTAGCTCTGGTGAGTATGATGCTTCAAATGCTTAATAATTTTCAGGTTTACAAAAGAAGTAAAACTTAACAAACACCACAATGTTCAGTTTCTTACCAGTGTACTAGTGGTTGGGCCAATCAAAGCAAATTTATTTTATGCAACATCAGTAGAGGTGCCAAAATCTGATCTACTGGGAAAAAAAACGTGTTTTCACATGGAAACTCTAAAAATTACAACCAAACACTAGCAAAGTGATTTCTTGTGAAAACCTTTCCTCATCAAAGAGCAGTGGTTTATCCAAAGCTTGCTGGCAATATTCAGTTTTTAGTATTCAGTTTTTAGTATAGCCAAATCTGATTATTTTGTCAATAAATTATTCTATTCCACACTTGGTTACTCAGCTATGTAATTTAATTAAACCAAGTCCCTTTTCATGGACTTTTGAAATAAAAAATTACATAGCTAGGTAACAACCAATCTTTCACTCTCTGGTTGACAGATAAGCCCCTGTCCAGTTACTCACTCACTATTCCCCCAGCAGGATCAGGGAGAGAATCAGAATGGCAAAAGTGAAAAAACTCATGTGTCAAGATAAAGAGAGTTTAATAAGTGATTGGGGGGGGGAGAAGTAAACAAACAAGCAAGTAATGCAAAAATAATCACTCATTACCAGGAGACCAATGCTTGGCCAGTCCATGAGCAATGGCTATCCTGGAAAAATTCCAGCAGTTTTACTGCTGAGCTTGAGGTTTCATGGCATGAAATATCCCTTTGGACATTTTATTTCAGCTCTCCTTGATGTGTCTCTTGCCAAATCTTGTTACTCCAGCCTACTCATTGGCTGGACAGAGTAGGGACCAGAGAAGGCCTTGATGCTGCATAAACATTGCTCTGTAAAAGTCAAAACATTGCTATCAACACTGGTTTGGTCAGAAACCTTAAACACAGCACCATATGGGCTGATGCGAAGAAAGCTAACTCCATCCCAGGCAAAGTTAGTACATTCCCCATTCCAAATGGGAGTTTTCTCTACATTCAAAATCATTTTTGGAAATCAATTTGGCATCATTATTTAGGCTCATAATTAGTTATTAATGCATTGCTAAACAGTCATCTTGCAGTCATTTGTAAAATATGTAATTCTCAAAAGAAACATGTACATTTAACAGCCACAACTGCCTAACACTTCATTAAAGGACTTGAAAACTGAGATTTAGGTAATGACCAAAGAGTGTCTTAATCCGCTTTTGTTTTATGTACACAGCTTGAATAGAGTTTGGGGGAAAAGAGTGAGAAAGTTGTAAATGTTAAGATCAAGGTTAAAGGATAAATTGCAGCAAAGCAGATTTAAATTAACCTGGCCTCTTTATAGGTTGTTTGGGGTAGACACTTGGAAGGAATTAGTTGCACTGGAGACAATGAAATACATAGGTGAAATATCAGGTCACAAGCATTTATGTTGTGAGAAAATGCTAGGGGTTATACTACTATTGTGATTGCAAAAGAAAAGGGACTTGGAGGTTATCTGAGAAGCAATTTGTGATAAACCTTTCTCTGTAGTTTCATCAAAATTTCTTGTGGTAAGTATAGTTAGGAATTAAGATACTCAGATTCAGACCTCTTACCAGGAGACAACTGTTTGCGTGCGTGTCTACAGATTGATTATGCTAAGCAATAGAAGAGAGATAATTGTGGTGGGTTAACCTTGGCTTGATCTCAGGTGGCCCCCAAGCTTCTCTATCATTCTCCATTCTCAGCTGGACAGGGGAGAGAAAATAAGATGGAAAGCAACTCGTAGTTTGAGATACTAAAGCAAGGTTGCACTCACACAAGCAAAATGAGAGAAACTATTTTGTTCTCTACTTCTCATCAGCAAGAAATGTCTGGCCTCTTCCCAGGAAATAGGGCTTCAGCACATGTAGTAGTTTCTTTGGAAGGCACAGTTTGTAAACAATGAATGCCCCTCCTTCTTCCACCTTTTGTTAGCTTTTATGTCTGAGCTGATGTTGCATGGTATGGAATATCCCTTTGGTCACTTTGGGTCAGCTGTCCTAGTCGTATTCCCTCCCAGGATTTTGTCCATCCCCATCCTACTGATGGGGAGCAAAATGTTGGTGAGACAGTGCTGATGCTGTGCCAGCCCTGCTCAGCTATAGCCAAAACACTGGAGTGTTCCCAATGCCTTTTCAAATACAAATGCAAAGCACAGCACTGTGAGGGCTGCTGTGGGGAAAATGAAATCCATCTCAGCTAGACCAAATACAATTATCCATAGTACACAATCTGCCACTGAAACTTAAAGAAGTATTTTGGTTAACCTTGCCAATTAACTTTATTGGCACACATTCATTCACATTCCTAGAGGAAGAAAACTAGTGCCTTTGAGCCAGGTCTAGCATGAATCAAGTTTCCGTTAAAAGAAAATATTGAAGACTGGATATAAAGCCCCTACATTTTACATACTTGTAATTTCATGTATGTGTGGAGTGAGATCACAGAATCACAGAAAAAAAAAAGAGGTTGAAAGGAACGTCTGGCAATCATTTACAACCAAGCTCCCACTTGAAGGAAGGACAGCTTAAAACCTTAAATAAGACTCTTCACAACTTCCCCAGACAAGTTTTAAATATCTCCAAGGATGAAAATTCCACATTTGCTCTGTTCTGGTACTTAACAGCTGTCATTGCAGTTAAGCATTCAGCTTCCTAATGTGCAGTTTGAATTTCCTTTGTTGCAACTAGTCTTTAACTTTTGGTCTTTATTTGCTGGTTTTAGGATAGTTAGTAACCTTCACACTAACTAAAATGATGCTACATTGCATTTATGCTGAAAACAGTATTGCTAACACTGGGATATTTTAGCTATTGCTGAGCAGTGCTTACACAGACTCAAGGCCTTTTCTGCCTCTCACCCCACCCCACCAGCATGGAAGCTGGAAATGCAAAAGGAGCTGGAAGAGGACACAGCTGGGACAGCTGACGCCAAATGAGCAAAGGGATATTCCATCCTATATGTCATCATCCTCAGCAATTAAAAACTGGGGGAAGAAAAAGGAAAGGGCAGAGCTCTGGAGCCTGAATGCCTACCTAAAGATGGGAAGCAGTGAATTAATTCCTTGTTCTGCTTTCCTCGTATGTGTGGCTTTTGCTTTACCTATTAAACCATCTTTATCTCAACACATGAGTTTTCACATTGTTTGTCTTCCAGTTCTCTCCCCGATCCCATCAATGGGGAGTGAGTTACTGGCTGCATGGGGTTGAGTTGCCTGATGGAAATAAAAAAAGGCAGTCCTTTTTGGTGCACAACATGGGGCTCAAAGGGTTCAAGACAATAACACATTTGATTGGCATGTGCTGGATCATATTTAAGAGGCTGAACTACAGTATAATTACTACAGTAACCAAACAAGTTTTAGAATACTCAGATAATACACTTGTCATTAACTTCTCTTCATAAAAGGAAAAGAAAAAAAAAGAAAAAAGAAAACCACAAAAAGCCAAAAGAAGCCTTCAGTGCATTTTAGAGCCTTTTAACAACCAGAAATGTGTTTCCAAATAATACAAGGAAAGATGACATAGGCATAGGTATTGCTTTTGTGCTATGTCACCTGGGATTAATTTATATAATAAATGGGCAGATAAGCTTATTAAACAATTCAGTACATAGAGAATTTAGTTATCACATCCTCAAGTAACCAGATAATTTGGTTTATTAATGTGCAGAAAAAAATATGTTGGAACAACCAATAAAGGAAAACTGCACTGGAGATTGCCCTGTTAATACAATACAATGCCAAACATAACAGAGGAGTAGACTTTATTCTATTTGCATCAAGTACTAAATACAAACAGAAAAGAAGATAGACTCCTTTGACTGTTTCTGTCTTCAGCATGAGGTTGATTGACCAGTTACAAAGTGAGCTGCTAAAGTTAGGATAATAACATCTAGAGAAATTTGAGTAAAATTACTTATTTTTATCTTGAGAAATCTGCTTTTGTTGTAAAGAACTGGTTTTACTTTGTTCATAGTTCTTATTATATTTGAAGCAGCAGGTTTAGGTTTTTATGACAAGACATGAATCATTTACAATGTTCCCTTCCTGTCCTTGAAAAAATGACCACTGATATCCTTGTCATTGAACCTATGCTGGTAGTTCTTGCTGTGGTGTGTAGTAGAAGAAAAGTTGCCTCCTACAGCATGGCCACGTTGAAATACTGTGAATGTATAAGGCTGACACTACTGCTTCAGACCAACTCAGAAACTGTTAAGCAGTACTTTCTTGCCAGGCATCATATGAGGAAAGTAAAATATTTCTTAAAATATTTCTAAAAGCTCATGAGGGAGGAATGCAAAACTAGATCTAAATATGAACAGATTTTTATACATTTTATATAAATGGAGGTAGGCAAAAGGAAGGTGGGGCTGGTGGGGAAAGGATGCAATTTTTTGGGTTGTGACAGTGGCTCTGTGTCTGTAACGTGTTTCTGTCAAGATCTAATCAGTACTGCATACTAGTTATCGGCGTAGGCATTTTCACATTGGGTTTTAAAATAACTGAGGAAGTTTATGCACAATTTAGCAATTGGTTAGCTGGGGATCTAGAAGAGCAGCATGATGATGAGAAGTGGGAATAACTGCTACTGTGCAGTCAGCAACCTTGGTGGCAGTACACTGCCATTCTGTTCCTCATCCACTGAGGCCATATCTGTACTGTGCCCTGCTGTAATCAGAAAATGACCCAAACATCTTAGAGGGATTTTTTTTTTTTTTTTTTTTTGGTTATTACTTCTATTTCTCCAAGCACAAAAATGTGGTTGGTCACTCCTGAAAATAACCAACAATTTAAAATTCATCAAAATACAATACTCTGTGTGTGTTAAATGACTGTGATTCTCCTGAGCAGATTTAACCTAGTGAATCATGCCCAGTTACCTATCCCACTTTTCCATAAGCAGTCTTTTTCTTTCTAGTCTACACACAGATCATCTTGATTTTTTTGTTTTACTACATTAAGTGAAACACTTCATTTACAGAAAGAGAAAGAAACCATAAAATAGAGGCAAATTTCTTTTGCTTCAAATTGGTGCATCCCGTGGCACATGGGTCTGGTGAATATGAAGATGGAGGAAGTCCTCCACCACTCTGCTTCAGATTCCTGGTCTGGATTGAAACCAAATCACCACTGCACATCAAAGCACAAGCATTCACCATCTGCTTCTTATCATTGTGTGTACTTCCTCTTCTCTCTCTGCAGCAGGTTTAGAAGAATCTCTTTCCAGATGATCCTACCCTCAGAAGAAGTCAGAAATCAGGAACCTCTTCCTGTAACAAATCTCATATCTATATCTTTGTCCTGTGAATTTAGTACAAAACTGTATAGTCATAGACAATTTTCCAAAGCAGAAAGAGGACAAAACCAATGTACTGTGAAATTTCTAGCAAAATACCTGATGTAAAAAGAAAAAGCAAAACACATCAGATATGAAGTTCTTACATGTGAACCAGATTTTCCTTTTTAGAAAACTGTTAGCATCATCTCTGGCTTTGAAAAAAAATAAAAATAAAAGTTGATTAAAAAAAATGCCTAGACTTTTTAGTTTTATGGTCTGAAATTCATGTCATGAAAGTGATACACATTTGCATGTTAAGAGTCCACAGTTCTGAAAAGTAACTTTTTGTTGCTATTACATTGTGATTTTTTGCTATAGAAAACAGGAGAGAATATTTTAAGAATATTCCTCAGTTCATGATGTTGCATAATAACATATATGTAGCACTTTATATATTTCAAGAAACTTCTGAGAAAAAACTATAAAAGAACATGGAAGACAAACAAAAAAAATTTTAAAAATGAGTTTTCAACTCAAGAGATGAGTTATACAGGCTCTGCTTTCAGTAACCAGTCGTCATATGGTACAATTAACACAGCCAAAGGAAGAACTAGCATCTGTGAAAGCTACAAACCTGCTTACTGCACATGTAATCAACACACCTGCAAATTGTATCCCAAAGTCAAAATTTTTCATTTGGAAGTACAGAAACCAGGTGAAACTGATGATAGAATAGGACAGGGTTTGCGACTGTGAAGAGATAGTTATTTTATGCAGAGATCTCCATTGTCTCTACAAAGATTTTTAGGACTCATTAGTTGAAAATTGCTCATTCATACTGAAACTTGACTTCACATTACCTTGGTTTAGGTTTGTTTTGATTTGGTATGCAGTATCAAGAGGAACAGAAGAATTTTCTTCAGATAATTTTGGAAAGGGAGCACCAGACTTGTACGCATCTATTATTACATAGAATTAAATTGTACATGAATACCGATACAAAAATTCATCTTTTCCTTACTGCTCATTTTCTAGTTTCTTTCTGGTTTTCGAATAGTCTCAGCATAGTATTTTTGTTTGAAGAACAGATAAAAATGTGCATTTGTATTAATACAGAAGTGTAGTCGTAACCTTACTAATAGTGGATGTGAACTAACTGTCCTAGCCCTAAGTAGAAAATAGTATAGACAATGCACCACTTGAGGATAAATATGACAACTGCCCTGGACCCTGGAAATATTTTCATGGTTTGCACTACACATTTGAAATGTCGTGTTGCAAATATTTGTGGTCTAATTCTTTTCCAGTACAGCTGTCTCAAAAAGGGAAAAGGATCTTTGCACAGGAGTTAGCAGGGCTCTCTGAAAGAGCTTTAGACTAGATTTAAAGGGGGAAAAGGATAATACCAGGCTCACTAGAGATAAGCCTGGTGTCAGGGTGACAATGGTTGAGGGATGGTGTGCTAGTGAGGTCCTTTGGTCTGTCATCTCAATGGAGGTACAAGATGGAGAGCCATGCAGCAACAAAGATGCAAGGGTTATTATGTGTTAGAAACCACACATGCACTGAAGTATGGTCATATAGTAATTAGGGCTTCTTAGCTCAAAAAGATCAATTGCCCAACTGAAGTGCATCTCCTCCTTGCACGCAACATGGGCAACAATCAGAGGTTGGAAGCCATTGTGTAGTGAAAAACAATGACATAGTAGTCATCATGAAGACATGTTGGCATGACTTGCACAACTGGAGTTCTGTAATGGATGGCTATAGACTCATCAGAACGGATAGACAAGGAAGGAGATGCAGTGGGGTAGCCAGAGGTCCATTTCAACCTCAACAATTCTGATTCTGTGATAGGAAAGGCAGATTTTGACACCAAAATATCATACTTTCTAAGAAAAACAAATATATTACTCCATTCTATGAAGAGTGTAGTCCTTCTATATATATTACAAGCATGCATAGTACTTCAGCATCACTTTGGGTAAATAGTCCAATCCTGTCCGGGAAATGCTCAGGCTAAGAATCTAGAAAATTTTTGGTCGATATAGTTATTTTTCTAATCAAGGTTTAGAGGGAAGGACGGGAAAGAGAAATGGTCAGAACACAACTATTACAATAATCCTAGCATCTTTTACCTCTTGTTCTTTGTGCCACAAATATTGTGGACTTGAACATAAAATCATGCAATAAAAATCTTGTGGAATAGCAGAGTCAAAAAGGCTAGAACTTGTTAGGGATTGCTTAGCAATTTACTAAATATAGCACAAAGATCTAACTAGTGAAAAAGGGCTACAAAGTGCAAAGTTTCTCATCTCAGGGGAAACTGGTTAGGGTTTTTGGTATGTTTGGTTGGTTTTATTTTAAAGGGCACCTGACAGTGTTCAGGACACCTACCTCTAAATTCATACCACCTAGGTCTAGAAATGTAACTGACTTGTCTAAGCTAACAGTGCAGTTGCCCTAGGTTTCTGTTCTGTAGCTTGTATTTCCAGTTCCAGCTTCCCTCTCAACACTTTGTTCTGAGTTAGGTTAACCTTAGAGAAGTTGCTAGATGCAATGTCTCTCATTCAGTGTAAAAAAAACCCCATCACCCTGTCTACATCCTTTATAGATGAAACAGTAATGTCTGTTGGCTGTAAAAAGATACAGACAGAGCTGGTGTAAGAGCTATCTATGTTTTCCTATACTTTGCTATAAAGAGAGGCTTACTGCGATCTGGTGATAAACTTAGACATGCAGGAGTGGCTGGACTAAAGCCCTATGTGTGAGAAAGAAATAGTAAGCAGCAATGAAAAAAAACCCAGAGAGGAACAATATACAGCGATGCACAGACACAAAAATACTGTTTTCAGTGTCATATCAATAGAGTAGAGCTTTTGGAGCTAAGTGTCATAGCTATGTGGAAAAGGGCTGGAAATTGTGAGAAAGGAAAATGGAAAGAGCAGTGGCATTTTGTTTTCTCACAGATTCTAGCCTTTTATGGCCCCATCTTCAGAGAAAGATGTATATTCTTCAGATAACTTGGGGGAATCTCACTCAGCAAAATACTCTAAAATATTGCTACCATTTCCTCATACTGTCTAATCACTTAAATTTAAAATCTACTTACAGGTAAGCTGGGGATGGTGATGCTGTGTTTTTCTTTTTCATAGCATTCCTAATGCTTGAGAGTATAGAATCAAAAAGCACTTCAGTTACTGAAAATAAGCTAATACCCCCTTTTGTCATGAAGACACTGAAAAGAAGACATCTGAAGGCCAAGTTCTTGTAGTGTAAGATATATAGTTTTATAGCAGATATGTCAAGTATATTGAATTGCCTTATTGTGGCTGCATCTTTATATTAGCATAAAAGGAAAAAAAATGAAAATTAATGAATATTTGCTTTCCCTGCTTTTTATACATTAAACTACAAAGTAACACATTTTCTGTCCCCCCCAAAAAAATATAAAAAAAAGAGAAGAAAATATAGAGAAAGACTATTAAATGCTTGGCACACTGAAATCTCTTAATTTAGATTACCACAAAAAACCAGCTCAAAACAATGTAATTCTTGCATTGATTTTAGTGGGATTTGTATCAAAATTTATTTCTGAATAAAACAGAGATAAAGAACCTGAAGTGAAAAAAAAAACCAAAAAAGAAAACAAAACCCAAAGAAATTCAACCCTGTATTAGACATCCTTAGAGATACCAGAAGACCTGGAACTAACTCTGATTATGCATCAAAATGAACAAGGTAAACATAATTTTAAAAATCTTTGAAATTAAATAATAAAATTATCTTTATCTTCCTGTGAAATGAAGAAGTAATGTGCGTATTGCTAACAAAGGCAATGCACAGTTACTAGGGATACATTGTAAGAGGTCATGTAAATAACAAGCACATGAAAGATTATTCACTATGATTTGGAAAAGAGTATAGACACAGGACAGATTTAAACAATTTCTAGCGTTTTTACATTTTCAGAAATCACATAGACTTATTAGCATTTTTGTTCCTTTTCCTGTTATTTTGAAAGCTCCCTTAGGAAAACCTTTTTTCAAACAAATATGCTGTACAAACATCCAGTTCCTATGAAAATAATCTCATTAACAACCTTTGCATAAATAATATTTGGCTTTTGTGACTTAACTCTGCCTTCAGAGGCACAGACACACATTCTGGCCTCCCACAGTCAGGCTTGCTTTTCTGACTTGGTTTGCTGACCCCTTTCCATTCCAGAAGTGCCAGTGACAAATCACTGATGCTAAGTGTGCTGAAGAAAAGCTGGCGTTCTCACCATGTGTTGCTCATGCTCACACTGGTAAAATGTGCACTAGACTGCAATTTCTCCCATCTATTACATTATCTATAGCATTTCTCAGACAGAGAAGGTAAAAATCCTTTTATTTTGATATTTTCCTTGCTTAAGCTTAACATCTGGAACAACTCTTTATGAAAGGGAATTGCAAACAACCCGGGAATTAATGTGAACATGCATTAGAGTGGGTGGAATGTCAGTTTCAGAGGTATGTGCATCAGGCGATAAATGTCAATTACAGCAAACATTTCCTTCAGGGAAAAGTAAGAGCTGTATCAGTAGTGAAGTAGTCTATGTGGCAAATCTGTTTGGTGTTGCTGGGTTAACTTTATATATGAGCATGCACATGGCAATGATCTTGCTCATTTCTTCTGAAAAATTGTGGAAAAGAAGCCTCCAAATTTTGTGGAGATCTACTGTAGAAATAGGTAGGCTTTTGAAGGTAACCACTGCTTTTTCTCATTTTCTGTCATTTTTATTTCTTTTGAATAGTTCTGACACACAGGAAGAAACAGAACTTTCACTTTAATCCCCTTTGCTATATTATCTAATCCCTGATGTAATCACCTTAGATTAACCACAAGCTGGAAAATAATTAGCATTTTCAGGGTGAGATTTCATCTGATGTGTTTTTGAGTATGATATCAGAATGGATCTGCAGTTCATTTCATTCTACTGTTGAATTCAAAACACATGCAATCTATGCAGTCATATGTTCCTCTATCTTTAAAGAGTTTCTTGATGAAAGTACCATCCCCTGATTCTAATCCTACAGCAAGGTATGCGCACAGGTGCCAAGTAGGCATGTGTTGTGGTTTAATCCATCAAACAGCTAAACTCCACACAGCTGTTTACTTTTTCCCCTCCAGTGAGCTGGGAGAAAGAATCAAAGGTAAAACTTGTGGTTTGAGATAAAGACAGTTTAATAGGGCAGAAAAAAAGAAGGCAAAATAATTGCAATGGTGAAAAAATATGCAAACCAAGTGATCCACAATGCAATTGCTGACTACCCACTGACTGAAGCCTGGCCAGACCCTGAGCAGTGGACTGCCTCATCTCCTGCCAACTCCCCCCATTTAATAATGCTTTCTGTTTTCAGCATGACGTTCTATGGTATGGAATATCCTTTGGTCAGTTTGGGTTAGTTGTCCTGGCTATGCTCCCTCCCAACTTCTTGTGCACTCCCAGCCCTCTTGCTGGCAGGGCATCATGAGAATCTGAAAAGTCCTTGATTTAATGCAAGCACTGCACAGCAGAAAATAAAACATCAGTGTGTTATCAATGTTATTTTAAATCCAAAACAGCATTATACTGGCTACTAAGAAGAAAATTAACTCTATCTAAACCAAAACAAGGACAGAATACATGTCCCTGACTAGTTCTAGAAGCCTCCACTTTCTTTTCTCTGTCCCTGATGTTTAGCAAAATGTCATTCAGATTCCCTTGTCCATGAATAAGAAACTGGTCTTTCTTTTTATGTCTTCTATTTTTGATCCCACTGAAGCCTCAGGAAAATACTAATATGTCACTAATGGAGTTTTCTTGTTACCAGTTCAGATTTGATTCTTCAACAGCACTTCAGCATCTGAATGCACATCCATTAGTCATCTTGAATTCCTGTTAAGAGTTGTGTACTCCATTAACCCACAAACCATTCTCCTGCCTCCTCTGAACAAATGTCATTAAACAGACTTGCAATAAGTGTCTCAAGTACACTGACCATGTAACAGAGCCTGCACTCTCAGCACTTCATACTTTCACAGTGGCCATATGACATGGGAAAAACACAAATCACAAATCTTTCATAAAAGCCAATTGAACTCCTGCCTGAGAAGCAAGCAGGAAGAAATTCTGTCTTTACAAAAGTATGAGGGCCACTGTGCCAGAAGACTTCCAGGTGCTTTCAAAAAGTAAATTAATTGAGGAAGGGTAGGAGATTTTAATGAAACTAGAGGCACCAGTGTGTGCCTCCTAAACCTTGTCATTTAGGACACAGAACCTCATGAAGAGTTTGCACAAGACATTATAACTACAGGTATTTCCAGCATTATGTGATTAATGAACCAGATTACATGATTCCTTCATTAACACTGCAGCAAACATAGCTCAGTATGTTCTCAAAGAACTTCATAATGATTGTTGTCTAGCTAAAATATTCCATATATATGTGTATATACTGAGTTAGATAACCCATTCATTTCTAGGTGTTGGCAGTAGGGGTTGCAGAATGGTCTCTGTGAGGAGGATATAGGCCTGCACTGTGCTGCACACAGATGGTTCCTGCAATTCCAACCAACCCATCACAGGGCATGGTTGAGCCTTGCAGCCAAGGGGTGGATCCTTGGGGAAAATGTGTTTAAGAAAGGACAGAAAACTCTTTGGGAAAGAGAAGGCAGAATAGTCAAGAGTGAAGTTGAGCCTGGGAAGAAAGGGGGTTGAGGGGTAGGTGGTTTTAATCTTGTGTTTGTTTTTCACTGTCCTAATCTGTTATTATTTGGCAATAAATTAAACTAATCTTCCTCAAGTTGAGTCTCTTTTGCCCATGGCAGTGATTGGTGGTAGGTGATCTGTCTATCTCAACCCACAAACTTTTTCATCTTCTTTTCTCTCCTTCTCTTTCCATCTGAGGAGGGGAAGTAAGATGATGGCTGGGCGGACATCTGGCAGCCAGCTAATGTCAACCCACCACACATTCTCACTAGAATGGGAGGAAAATTCACAAAACATGTTTATTGTTAGTAGGAAAGTTGACTGAAACAAAATCTAGCAAGTAGTATAATTG
The DNA here is from genome assembly GCF_000695815.1 of Acanthisitta chloris. Classification (NCBI taxonomy): domain Eukaryota; kingdom Metazoa; phylum Chordata; class Aves; order Passeriformes; family Acanthisittidae; genus Acanthisitta; species Acanthisitta chloris. The sequence continues at coordinate 111,652 of NW_008659691.1, read as the reverse complement.
CAGGAACACAAAAAATTTATTGTTCTTTATTTACACTTTTTTTTAAAGAAGAAACCAGAATAAAATATGTCATTCCTCTGCAAGTGGTAATGGACTAACATAGATACTGCTTATTTTGATTGTATTTTCTCCCTTTCCCATTTATAAAATACTGCAACACTTCTTTCTTTTCCCTTTGTTTTTTCCAACTGCAATATCACTGTATTGGATTTATGTGGCAAGGTTTTGGTAGTTGGGACACTGCAGGGGTGTCTTCTGTGGGAAGCTGCTAGAGACTTCTTCTATGTGCAGCAGAGTCCATGTCAGCCTGCTCCTGGTCAAGGCCAAGCCCATTAGTAGTGGCCATAACACCTCTGGGATAAGGGATTTAAGAAGAGAAAAAAACCCTTCCAACTGCAGCCAAAGAGAGAAGTAAGATGTGAAACTGCCCCTCAGACATCCAGGTCTGTGAGGAAGGAAGGGAAGGAGGTGCTCCAGGTGCCAGAGTAGAGATTCCCCTGCAGCCTGTGGTGCAGACCACGGTGAGGAAGGTTGTGCCCCTGCAGCCCATGTAGGACCCAACGATGGAGCAGGTGGCTGTCTGAGGGGGAACATGACCCCATGGGAAGCCTGTGCTGGAGCAGGCTTTTGGCATGACCTGTCACCCTGCAAGGGACCCACTCGAGAGCAGATGGTTCGTGGAGGACTGTACCTTGTGGAAGGAGCCCATTCTGGAGCAGTTCATAATGAACTGTAGCCCATGAAAAGGACCTATGTTAGATAGTTTCATGGAGAACTGTCTCCTATGAAAGGGACTTATGCTGGAGCAGAGTAAGAGTGTGAGGACTCCTCCCCTTGAGGAAGAGGGATTGGCACATACCATGTGTGATGAACTGACTGCAGCCCCCATTGCCCATCCTCTTGGACTGCAGGGGAGAAGGTAGAGAAAGTTGGGAGCAAATTTAAGCCCAGGAAGAAGGGCAGAATGGGGGGGAAGGTGTTTTTAAGATTCTTTTTTCTCATTTTTCTACACTGATTTGAATGGTAATAAATCTGGTTTGTCCAGATTAACCAGAATAGAGTCTGTCCCTGCCTATCTCAGGCAGTATTTCTTTCTCTGTTCCAGCTGAAGAGGGGACTAATAAAAGCAACTTGGTGGGAAACTGGCATCTAGCCAGGGTCAATCCATCACAACAATTCTTCTGTTTTCTCACATAATTTCTTCTACTTAATAAGGATTTTTTTATCATTTATGAATATAAATTTTATGTGTATGATTAAAGCCCAAAAGACTATGAGTAGAGGAAGATAGCAATTCTGCATTTGTTTCTCAATGCTGTATAGGTGGCAGATATGAAAATTCTGCTATTCATGTCATACATTAGCAATGAAAGACTTGCAAAAATGACATCAGAGTAGTGATATGCCAAGAAGGCACTTCAGCCTCAAAAGAGACACCAAAAGAACCATACAAGGATTAAAGACTTTTTGAATATAAACGAGTTTATTATTGAAGTATCAATTATTGCATACATCAAAACAACTAAATAAGGGTTACACTACAAATGGTAACATCAAAGCGAAAGATAATTCTAATTTTGGTTGAATACTAGCATGAAAACACATTTTAATGGAGTCTGTTTATCAGTTCCTGGGTTTTATTCTATGAAGCTTCTTTATCCCCTATGGTAATAGTTGCTGAGTGTCAGGAACATTTTCTGCGATGTCTTATACAAGATGGAGAAAAAGGGTATGTGCAGAACCATGTGCCTGTGTAAATGACAAACTGTTTGTAATTATAAGATTTGTAATACAATGTGTGTGTTAACAGTATATATATGTGCATGTGTGCATATTTGCATATATATAGTCACTGTGTCTGTGCACAAATGCTAATACAAAAATCTTTATACTTTGAAGACAAATATGAAGACAGTGTTCTCACTTCAAAAAGTGTACAGTCTGCAAACCAGATTGGAAATCTCTTTATCACTGTGTGTACCACACACCACCTATCCTGCTAATCTCAAAAGAGATGCCTGTGTGTGTAACTGTTCTCCAAGTGAGTCAACATTTGGCTGCATGGCATTAAGCATTCACTTGTCATGTCATCTGTGTTACACTTTATAAGAGAGGGAACGTAAGTTGTTTTTTTTTCTTTAGTCTTTGAGAAGAATAAATTAACATTAAATTTAAAAGATAAATAATATTCCCAGTATAGATTATGCTGAAAAACTTTTTCAGCTATGTCAAATTGTTAGGTACTATTCTTCTATAGTATCAGCACATAAACTCATGCAGGCAATTCTTCATACCTATATGACCTTTCTTCCTTTTCATATTCAAGTTAGATTCTAAATAATGTAATTATCTTGCATTCTGTGGGAAAAAAATGCCTTATCTGAAATAAAATAAAATTTATATTGATCAGAGAACACAGACTTGATAATCAACCAAAAGATAGAAAGGAATTAAGAGTAACATCAATTAACAAATTCAGGCTGTCAGTTTATTGGATTTTCCTTCTCCCACCTCTAATTGTTGCACATAAAAAGTCCCCAGAATTTACCAAACTTTACAAGTCAAATTCACTGATTTTCATTTCTAAGACAGACTTATTTATTTCACTCATCATGCCTGTTCTCATGTGAATTCATATCCCTAAATGCCAAAATAGCACCATATGCAATGACATCTGTGCTAGAGATGTCCATATTTTAGAGGTTAAAGTGAGCTGATGTAAATTCCCATTTATTCCTATTCTGGTACTATCTTTAGTTAACAAAATTTGTGGAAGACGGTTGTTTGCCAACTGATAGTTCCTTATATCCTTTTAATCTTCTGTTATAAAGATTTTCTCATTCACTTGTGAGTATTCTGATTTTGGAGCTTTTCTTTCTCCTCAGTTATGAGAGCATTTCCATATCTGCATTTTTCTCTCCAGTATCTATTTTGTCCTATCCCCCATAACAGAGATTTTCCTAACTGCCAATGAGTGTCTGTTTTGTTTGTATTGTTGAATTCATGCTCTCTAGAAAATACTGTGATAGACAAGAATAAATCTGTAAGAAAATTAAAACCAGCTAATGAAGTGATATCAAAGGAAAACAAATAGGGATCCCATTCCATTAGTATATTTGCATTCACTTAGTGTTAGGGCTGGAATCTGAAAATCAGACTCTTTAAGATGAGTGGTCCTCATTCTGTCTAAATTGTTGTGTAAGTTTGATCCACTCCCAAGACAGCTGAGTGTTGATATTTATGCAACAGAAAATATCTTTCATAAACCTATGTGGTACCTGTATCATCCTTTAACTAAGTATTTAATCTATTTCAAATGCTTTGAGAGATTCCTTGAAAATTTCTATGTTTGTGGAAGTTTTAGATTCTCATTCATTTACTCCAGGTTTGTGATGTTTCTTCTAATTCTGAGTTCTCTATTATACAGAACATGAAGAGACTTTACCATCTTATGCTGTACAAGCATTTGATAATATTTTAAGGTGAGAACTCAGAAGTCTTACATAAGTATCCAGCACTTAGAAAGGGAAAAGATTGAAAATCTTGAAAATAATTTGAAAAAAAGCCAAAGCTTACACCTGATTCTACACTTTTAGCAGTGTCTTACTGTTTTCAAGATAAAAATCTTTCTTGCACTTAGGTTATAGCCTAACACTTTCATTTAGTTTGTACTACTGTAAGAAGGCTATAGTAACATTTATTAAAATAGGTAACATAAAGATATCACCTACTTCACTATGACTTTCAATACTGATTTGCATTAAATGTGCTTTTGAATAACAAAATCAGTGTAACAAAAGTAGACAGCAATAAAGGTCTAAAACATTGTGGTGCTATTTAAGGGGAAAAAAATCTGTGAACAATGAATATTTATAAGTTTTCCAGTGCAATTTTTTTTCACTTATAAATAATCAAATGGTTTCTATAGAACATATGTCCTTGTTAGAAAAAAAAAAACCCAAACAAACAGTAAAAACAAAACAAACCACCACAACTAAAAAAGAAAAGTTACTTTGGCTGTGATCATTCCAGACATGTTTAAGATCGAAAGACTAATTCTCCCCTTTTGGGTTTTCTAGAGTTCAAAATCAGGTAATATTCTCCCTGTTCTACTTGTTGTTCATTAATGTCTAAATTACCTGCCTAAGTATAGAGTGCCCAATTACAGGACCTATATTTAAAAAAAAAATAAAAAACCAAAACCAAAACACAAACAAACAAAACAAGCACAAAAACCCCAACCAAAAACCAACCCAAAAAAACAACCCCACCCAACCAAGCAAAAAACCCAGTAACACAAAAAGCCAATCCAAACACAAACAAGAAAAGAACCACCAGTCATTCTAGTCTTCTTTTGCAACCAGTGGTGAGAAAGAGAAACCTTCAGAAGCTTTGCCAGTATAAAATCTGAACTACCTTCTGAAGATATTAAACCCACTCCATTTACTGCTAAGAAATCTAACATAAGCATATAAAGTTATGTGGGATTAACCTAAACCTACCTTGACAATTAATTCACCTCTCAATAACACTCCATGTTTTAAAGGTTAATTTAATATTAGTCATATAGAAGAATATTCAACAAAATTTGCTAACTTTATTATACTGGGATAACTGGGCCTCTCTTACGGACTGTTATTGAACATACCAGAACATACATGCCACAGTGGCAATCTTTTTCAGTATTATTTTTCAAAATATATAAATGAGAAACCAAACTACATTTGGTTATACCCCTCTATATTCTCAAACAAGATTAATTATTCCCAACTCTCCATCCCAAAATGCCAACTTTCATATACTATATTTTTAATCACATTTCAACAAAAAAGTTCCATCACTTTGCATTTTCAATTTCTGTGTGTTGTGTTTTTTTCCCTGGCTACTCTACACTGGTAATTATTCCTACCACTTTTAAGAGATGAAACATGCTTTACTAATGCAGCTAGACATCAACTCTTGTGTTATTAACTCTGCATTTTAGGAGGCTGTAAACCATCTGTAGTGAGGTAGAATTGTAGAGGAAATAACATAACATGTAAAATTCCTGTCCAACCATCAACTCTGTATCTATACACCCTCAAGTCATTCCATCAAAGTAAATGATGACCATCATGTGCTTTAATTGCAGCACCTTCTTGAGTATGCTCATGGTTAGGTATACTCATATTATGCTCATCTACGTAATCAAGGCCAGATACTTAACCATTATAAGGACCAATCTTAAAATGGTTCTATAGACTACAACAGAAATGCTAACCAAAAAGCATTCTATTTAATATTTAGCTGCATGAAAGCAAAGAGTAATGTGTGTCAAAGCTGCAGTGAGGAGCTAAAAATATCTTTTTAAAAGAGCTTCAAGAAGGCCTTCTACCTCCTTCTGATAGGAGCTAAAATCTCTAATTCAGAAATAATCTCCTGAGCAGCCAACAATTTACATGTGTATTATAATCAGAAATTTGAACTTTGTTACTCATCATCTGTGATTGTAGGAATGCTACAATGTCACGATCTGAACAAAACCCTTTTACCAGGCAACACTAAGCCTTTGTTTTATATGGCCTTTGAGAAAGGCATTTAATTGATTCTTCCTCCTTGTCATAATTGTTTTCAAACACATATTTCTCTGCAAAAGGATTCTGACTTTACCAGTGAATGTAATTTAGAGTAGATAAGGAGGAGAAAAAGACATAGTTTAATTTTATGGGAGAAAAAAGACCATTTTGGCTAAAGTCATGCTTCTATAACAATTTGATATGTCAGTATTTTTAGTGAATGGCAAGTACAAAACTATAAAAACCCCAACAACCAAAAAAACCCAAAACAAAACACAAACAAAAAAAAACCCCAAAATGCAACAACAACAAAAAACTCCACAAATTTAGAGAAAAAAATAACTTGGTCCACAGTAACACATTTGGGAAATCAGTGTCTACTCTACAGTTCATGTGTTTGGCCTGAAAGGGTGTATTTTTTATATATAGATATATATTTCTATTGCATTTAGGTGCTTGGTAATTTGGTATTTCTTTTTCCAAGTCCAGCAAATAACAAAAGGATTAACTTCCTCCACTGAGCCTTGCCAATTCCATTTGGATTAATGGTAATCTTTTGAATTTACTGGACTCAGGCACCTAAAGTGAGATGTGAAGACATATATATATGGACCCATAATATAAATGAGATAAACACTGTTTAGAAAAATCAGAGACATGAAAACCTCAGCTCCATTATCAACATAGAAATGCAATTTTAAGAAAAGTTGCCACTTACTGTAACTATGCATGTACTTCTGGGGATTGTAAATTAGTATAAAACAGTTCAAGTTCCTATGTTTACATGAAATTAGTTTTAGTTAAAGCCATTAGGTGATTGCATCAAGCCAAACCTTAATTAAAAAAAAAAAAATTTACCTTAATGAAAATTGCCTTCACTTCAAGCTGAGGAGAAATTTTAGAAATTACACCTTTTGCAACATATTGTATACATAAGCATTTTGACTAGTTCACCTAGTCCAACAGCTGAAATTATGCCTACTTTTGTGTATAAATAAGAAGATTCACTAAAAGGTTACATATTTAGATTTTTAAAAACAAATTGCACTCTAAAACCATAAAATGTATCCATAATTACATACCAGTACTCACAAATCCCACGTGTGTCTATCTCATTTCTAGCTTAACATAAGAGAATACAGACTGTACATTAAGAAATCTGAAGAATCATAAGCAATAAAAAAATTACCTCACTTAAAACCTTCTGTCAGCCTGAGTTCCCCTTGAATTTTTGTTTGTATTTTTATGTCTGCTCTAGCAGTAAGCTCCATTCTTCTTTAAAAATGTGATCTGCTGAAAGAACAGGAAGTATTCCAACCTTGTATTAAAAACAGTAGTACAGAAAGTTGCACCTGTTCTATAGTTAATAAGAAAGATCTTTAAAAAGAAACAGCTGGCCTTCACATTTTGTGTAGACATGTACTTTTTATAGAACATACCCAAGAATGTAAAGTTGTTAAATTCTAATTCATAATAAATAATGGTCTTCTTTTATGTTTTGCCTTTAACTCTTATCTAATAGTTGTATTTGCACATGAAAACCTTAATAAAGGTCAAGCCTAACATTTTAGTCTCTGTACAAACACGTATAAATCAACAGTTCCTTCCTAAAAGTCTGTACTACAAATATATACAGGGTACATTTGTGTTTCCATTCAGAACAACTTGTACTGTTCAATACGAAAGCATCAACAAAAACCAGCAGAAGTCTCAGTATGCATGTTCCACTCCCCAGCACTTAGGAGTATCTCTCTTTGCATTTAAACCAATGTGAATTCAAAAGAAGAGAACACATAAAGCAAATACGCCAGAGAACATATCCTCAGGTGGTGTAAACTGTCCTTTCTTTGCTGAAGTAACAAAATGAAGTGCAAGGTCCTACATCTGGGCCACGGCAATCCCAGGCACACCTACAGGTTGGGTGGTGGTGTTCAAGACCAGGCTGGATGAGGTCTTGATCAAGCTGATCTAGTGTCCCTGCCCATGACAGGAGGGGTTGGGACTAGATGATCTGTAAGGTCCATTCCAACCCTTAAATTCCATGATTCTATGATTCTATGAAGTATGACATTTTTCACCAGCTGAGGGTCTTCCCCCAGTGTTTCTCAGCCTCTTGAACAGGAAGGCAAGCACTGATCACACTGGGAACGTCTCTAATTGACTGTTTCTCTGCTATTGAATGTAACACTAGCACACAAAGCAAAACAACAATAATGAGTTAAATACGGTCCCCTTTCTTTTCATCAAGAATAGTAGATAGATTGCAGCAGGTGCATAGAAGTACTTTGGTGAACTCTTCATGGGAGGCTTGCCCTTTGTTCATCAGCATTTTTTAGTATGTGCTTATCTTAAGCATGTGCATTACATTTAAATAAATAGAATAATACTGTGGTTAGAGTTGGGGGAAATTGTTAAATGTTGCACTAAAATGGATCTTGTATAAGGATTCCAAAGCTGCTGCTAAATGCTTAGATGCAACCTAGTTTTTACCATGCAATATTGACCAGTTAGTCATTATTCCAAAAAATCCTAGAGCACTGCTGTTTATTCTATGTTTACCTTACACTCAGGTAGAAAGGTAAAGCAGAAAGAATAAACTGCAATTTACAATTGAGAAAAGAAACTCTAAAGGTTCATTTGCAGAGTAAAATGGGGTCCCCTTTTTAGCTTTATAGTTTCATTAAATGCATTCACCACAATTGCATTTTTCCTTCATTGTTAATCAGCATTTTAATGTAGAAAATACGTATTTAGCATATAGAATTTTATAAAATATTAATGATCCTTCCTAAATTATTTTGAGACCAATAGTGTAGTCCTCCTTTAGCCATACTTTCTTTTCTTTGTCTAAAGCATACATTTTTGTCCAGAATAATTTGCAACAGTATGGTTAGAGGAAACATTTACAAAAGCATCAGATATTTTCAGACCAGATAGCAAATCCATCTTTAATTTAGTTTCTTCATCCAATGTGCTTGACATTTTACCAGTCAGCATTCATGGATATCTTTTACCAAAATTTTTCAGTCTCTAAGCATGTAGCAATGAAATTATGCTGGGACTATTCTATGTAGATGTAGATGCAGATGTAGATGTAGAATGTAGGCATAGCTGTAAAAGTAGGTGTAGATGCAGATACATACATACATATATATATATTTCTTTGCTTCAACCATTGTTACTCCTGAAATTTAATTTGATTTCTTTTCTAGATGGGTAGGAGGGAAAAAACAATAAGTGAATTTAAATGAAACACTTTTATATTACATGGAGTTACTGGTACGCTGATATGGTCTCTACTCAGGGTTGGCCAAACTCTGCAGCTGCAGAGAACTAATTTCACTTCACATCTCTGAAATATTCTCTTTATTGCAACAGGGTTAGTCAAAGAACATCTTGCTTAATCTCTTTCCATTTAGTTTTTCTTTCAGAGACCACTTAAGTCCCAAAGGTCATAGGGTACAATCTGTGCAGGTATGAGTGACAGCTATAGAATCAACTCCCACTTTACAAGAACACTTTTCTTTCTCAGAACTAGCTTTCTTCTTGCGTTACCATGACATTCAGGATCACTTGTATGAAAGCTGTTTCCCACTTGAAAAAAGATGTCCTTCATGATGAATCTTACTTCTCATTTCACTACAGCCAGTATTTGGTGACCTTAAAGACTTGCTGCAAAGCCCATCTGTTTGTTGAAGCTTTTCCTTTAAAAAAAAGTAATTTGATTGGCAGGACTGATTAAAGTTACCTTTGTGTAAAGTTAGGACCTTTTGTTTCAGTGGAAAGATATTGCAGTAGATACAAAATGAAGAGAGGATGATTAATAGACTTCTTTAAACCTACTTAATTATTTTTCTTCTTAATTTTTATATACTTTTTTTCTGCATGTATGGAGCATGAAATAGTTGCTGTGAACAACTGAATTATCAGCACCATCATTTTAGAACAGATTTACAATGTCCACCTCAAAGTGTCTTTGTCTCTTTGTCTTAACCAAGAGATCTTATTCTCCTTGAACGATCTAAATAAAAAATTCTTCAGCTCTGGAATTTTGAGTTAATATGACTTGACCCAGCTGGCCACCACTGTGCTTCATCAAAGACTTCATTCTTATAGCAAATAAAGTGCCCCGACAGTCTGTTTTGGAGGAGCAGAAGTCTAAGCTACAATTTCGTGGTGAAAAATAATAGGAAGTATAGATTTCAGTTTTGTGGGAAGAGATTTTTCACACCATATTTATAGCTTTCTATGATAATTCTTTTGTTTATTGGAATTCTTGAGTCCTTGGACAGTTTCGCAGCCTTAAGGAAAGGAATGTCTCCCTGCATTCATTTACAACTATCAGTGAGACATATGAGAGTCAGTTTGGAAGGCTTTGTACATCGAAAGCATTTTAATCATCTGTTACCATTTTTGGTGAGCATAGGAGTTTTAAATTGGCTCCTACTTCATTCTTTTTGTTGCTTTCATTTCCAAGCTCAGCCAAGAAGAGTCTCTCTTAAACAAATATATAATTTAATACATTTATATAGTTTACTACATCCAGTCAAGAACCTATCCACTTTGCCTGGAGAGTGAATATGAAAGGGAAATTACTAGGACATTTTTTAACGACCTGAGGAGAGTATCTAAAATATTTAGAGCCATTTCACACTCTCCCCCCAAAATTTTGCAGATTTATTTTACAAAGCTTTAAGTACCCTGCTCACTGTACATCCATATGGCAGCAAGATAGCATAGCAAAAGTAGCTGCAATTGTCTTACTGCCATGTGGCATATGACATCAGATCAGTTCAGGAAGAAAAGCTTCTAATGTTTATTCATTTGCTAATTACTACATGGACTTTGTGGAATCTAAGAGAGAAGATTTAAACAGCTGGCCAGAGACATGGCCATGTAATTAGCATTGCTTGAGCCTGAGCAACCAGACTCAGCAGATTTGAGGTTCTGTGAACAGGCCTAGCTGTTCAAACAAAGACTATGCACATTCTTCCACAGCACAAACATCCCTTTACTTCTGGACTGAGTATATGTGCTGTCTAAGCTATAGTACATGGGAGCTGCAATATTCCATTTAGCTATTTTAGGCCTTCAAAGTTTTCTAAAAGCCTTATCTTTCACACTAACATTTGTTAGGTATGTCTTATCCTTGCATCAAAACCATTTCTGGAGAGTGTGTCAAATTCTTCCCATTTTTCTTTTCCCTTTCTAATATGGATAAACTGAGGGAATTAGGCAAAGCACTAGAAATACACTTTACTGCACAGACATGAAAATGCATAGAATTCAGCAAGAAACAGATGAAAAAACCCAAAAGTAGAATGTTACCTGGAAATGCACCTGCTTAAGGTGCAGGACCTTGACCAGAAAACAACAACCAACCAAACAAAACAGACAGATACCATCCTCCTTTAAAAAAAAAAAAAGTCACAGTATACGTTATATGAAGCTCTTTCATATGCAAGGAATACTTTTATCTAGTGTATTTCAACTTCACTTAAAGTCCAGTTTTAAGTATTCTCTTGAGAAAGAGCACATTCTGAAAGTCCATTGTTCCTCTAGTTACACAATATATTAATCAGACAAAGGAATATTAGTAGAAAAAGCTGAATTAACTTTTTTTCAGACAGCTTTTAGTACAAGACAAAATGAAGAAAAGTCTTAGAATCATAGAACAGCCCAGGTTTGGAAGGGACCTGAAAAGATCAGTCATGTGGTCCAAACTCTCTTGAAAAAGGGAGCTTACTGTATGATATGCTAAAAGCCTATTAAATCATATGGAAAAAGGTGTCCTCCTTGAAACATTTAGATCTTCAACCAAAAGAGACTCTAAGAAGGATGCTCTGCAAGAGAATCTTCTGTAATTCAGCAGAGAATCTCCTGCTTTTTCATATCTCACCATGCAATTGGACTCAACCATCTATTGAGGTCCTTTCAAAGATCAGTAGCTTGGATGGACAATTTATATGCATCACTCTCACATTTGCAAACATGAATGTATTAATATTTCGATTCAGTGGATTACAAAGGAGAATCTTGTGCCATTTGAACCCTACAATATCCGAGGCAATCACCTGAGCCAAATAGTTCAAATTCAGTTTAAAAAAACTTATCATGGGTATGAATTTAATAATAACATGGAGATGTAGCAGCTGACTGATATGTACTGTCAAAGGGAAATTTATAATTACTTTTATATCTCTATGAAAATTATTTTTAGACTAGCAAAAAGATAAGTACCTCTAGTTGTGTTTTTTCACCTAAGTTTTGCATATTTGAATTTACATATAGTGGAATTACATATTTAAAATTTAGTCTAGCTTTTTGGCTAGCTTAACACTATTAAAATCCATAGTTTTGACAATTCACAATTCGGAATCTGCCTTACCATAATAAGTGTTGATGTTGATAAAACATTGGGTACAAAAGCAATTTTGGTTTTATCTTCACTACAGTTTTCTCAGACTAATAAGTAGATATTAGGCATAGACATCTTTCATTGACTTTTAATCTCTTATTTACTTTAATGAAACTACATCTTTTCCTACAGTAGTAAAAAGTTGGGAAACTTTCACATATGTTCAGTCTCTTATCTTTAAAGAAACATACAAACTCCAGGGCATGCTATCATCCTGTTACTTAAAGAACTGCTATATTACAGGAATGTCTTTCACAGACAGACCTTGAAATGGTCATTCACGCTTTTGTTATTTCAAAATTAGATTATTGCAATTCCCTATTGGCTGCTTGCCCAATAGGATGCTGCATAAACTCCAGCTGGTTCCAGAAGCAGTGCCAGGTTTGTCTTGTAAAAGGGACAATCCAAACATATTTCACCCTTTTTGAAATCTTTGCCCAGATTGTAGGTAAAACAGCATATCAATTATCAAATAGTCCAGTAGAAACTTGACTTTGGTCTAATGTACTTTATCAATACTTTATTTTAAGCCCATGTCTGTGAAACAATGTCCAATATGGAAAACATTCAGATTGTCATAAGGGCATGTTATAAATTGTAGTGAGGTCCTATGCAGTTTCAGTTGCACTTTTTCCCACTTAATATGAATGATCCTAAGTTTTGATACCGATTTTTAGGTAGAACTATTCACTTGAGTCAATGGAATGTCACAGGTTTTCACCAGCTGAGAATCTGGTCTTTGATTTCAATATCCTTTTTAATTGCATTTTATGTTTGATTGAACTAATTACGGGGCTGAGGGCTTCTCCATTTTCTCTCAGGTTTATGTTCTAATGTGCACTTTGGACTGAGACTCTGCAAACGAATCGTTTCTATTTGAGTTCATCACAGAACAAATTCTCACAGATAAATGAATTTAAAAGAGGAAAAATTGTGGACTTTTTCTTTTGCAGTTCACACTGGTTGACAAAGCTTGACATACTTCTCAGCTTTTTCAAACCAAACAAACCCTCATTTCAGGTAAAAGGGACATCTGGAAAAATTAAATATGTTTCAGAAATGGTACTCAAACATACCCAAAAAAATGAAGACAGAGACACTTAGTAATGAAGAAAAAAATTTGCTTCCAATAAACATGAATTCTATTTCTAAAATGGGTGAAATGCGATTTAATTATTACTCAATATGCCAAAATTAATCAAGTATTCAGTTTTTAAACTGTCTTTCTTGCAACAGTCCCACACAGTGAAGAATTGGTTTTAATTCTGTTTTGTTTTCTTTTTTTGTGAGCAGGAGTGGATGAGTAGTAATTGTAAGGGAGAAACTTGTGTCCACTGGAAGCCCTTAGTTTCATCAGGTGCTGCACAGCCACAAGGCATTGCCACCTGGAACAGCAGTTTGTAAGATTCCGCACTTTGAAGGCTGCAGGTCTTTTCAGAGCTGATTTTTCAAAAGCAGAGGTGACTGGTGTCATTTCCAGAAAGCCTTAAAGATGTTAAGGGCAGCCCTCAGAAGGGAACTGAGAAGCTGGCCTATGCCCCCGAAACCACTGATCCCAGGAAATGATCCCTAACATTAAGCCAAATGATCTGTAATGTCTCATGTTCATATGGCTCTAGCATGTGGCCTCCTAGGGCAGGCAGCCTTGTACATCACAGGTTTCCTGTGGGCAGGCAAGTTGCAATCACGGCCTTGTACATCACGGCTTTCCTCTGGGTCCAGCATGCAGATACTATGGCTTCATTATTGCTATTTTTTTTACTCTTTGCAGTGCCTCCAATTTCAGTTGTAATGACAGTAAGGAGTGTATGGCCTCCAAAAGACAGTGCACTGAAGATAGATAATGGTTTGCAGTCAGTGTGGAGTTGTGCAAGGGTGGCTAAAAACACAAGGCATGATATGTCAGCTAGATAGATGAGACGTAACTATGGATTTGTGCATGCTTTGTACTGAATTTCTTCTCAGAAAGAGTACATTCAACATGTCATACATCAAATTATATCCATCGTGAACCTGTAGTCATGGTTCCAGTTGTTAAAATGTTTTAGCTTCTGAGATATACAGATCATTCAGAACAGGGTTTGGTTTTAGTGTGGTGGGGTTTGTTTTGGTTCTTTTTCCCACTCTCTGTCTCATCTCTGTCTCTTTCTCTCTCTCACCCCTTAAAATTAGGTTATTTACAAACTTATTTATGTTTGCTCCTTTTTGGCACTTGAAATAGGAGTAGTAGTTGCCTGTTCTGTATATCTAATCTTGATATTGCCTTACATTTCTGTGGTTCCCTATAACTGTCCTTTTCTTTGTGATGCCTGTTTTACTACAATTACTGTGGGGAGGGGGACAGGGAAAGAATAAATAAGGCTTCCCTTGACCATTTCATTTTGTTTGTGATTTGATTAGAGAGGAATTCTTTTCAGGAGAAGATTATACTCACTTGTTTCAAAACAGATTTTTATAGACAAAACCTCAACAATAAATTAAAATGACACTGTTACACAGTTCATTGCACACTATTACAATAGTAATACTGCTGGTTTACAGAATCTCAGATACTAAATACATATTCAAAAGGGGACAAGTAGATTGTTGATTCTTGTCAACAAGGCAAGACATAAGAAAATATACATTAAAAATGACATATTTTGCTAATAGCATTCATTTCTCTAGGCAAATTACCAGCATCAGAGTTTTATTTACATCCCATGAAACTCCCATTCTGTTTAATATTCCACAATAAATTACACCATGTTCTTCTGTAGGATTACTATAGTGAATTTGAATTAGAGAAATGAGAAGGCTTTTCACTATTTTCTGCATACTGACAATAGAGATTCTCTTATGTTATTCCCCACTGGCAGGAAAGATGAAATTTATTTCTCCTTTTTTTTAATTTTTTTTCTTTAATTCTGAGGAGGAGGGCAAGGAGAGAGAGATACACTACTTTCTGTACATTTTTCTCAATGATTTGAACAAAAATATCTCTTATTATTGATGAAAGTGAAAAGCAGAATTTCTACTAAAAGATAATAAGTGCTACTTAATTAAGCTAAACAAAATATTTAATTGAGGACATAAATTGTGAACAAAACATAGTATGGAAATGCTCTGCTTACTAGAAGCAGCAAAAGTGCTAAATGCACAGTGCATTTCTTAAAATATTCTGTGTATGCATGTCTGTTTGCCACACATTCTATGGAAAGAATGCTGCAAACACATAGTTTTTTCCTACTGTTCTGTAATATTCTGTGTGTGTGTGTATATATAAATCATATTATAGCATTTAATCAGATAGTATAGCTATTTTAGGATAACATCCAATTTAGGAACAAGTACACAGAATAATTCTGATTGAAATGATGCTAGCAGGATGTTACTAAATCTAAAATAAACCCCACATTGATTCTGTACGTTTTCCATGTTGGAAATATGGATTGTCAAATAGCATGAATCTAGATGTACTGAACAGATAGTTTCAGTTTTTCCAGTTTTTGATGGCTGAAATGCAACAAATCTATTCTGAAAAGGCTGTAGCTATTTAGTTCCTTAATTAAATGATTATCTGCAAAACTTAAATTGAAATGTTACTTTAAAACTTGTTATAGTAAACTGAAATATATTTTCAGTTAATTTATTTTTTTTATGATTTTCAATATATTAGGGGTTTAGAGTACCGCAGTAGAAGACAATAAATGAGACATTGGTTCTGCATTCTTGCTGCATTTTCAAAGTAATCCTTTCCCATATATTATGAGTTACTTTTGGTTCTTTCTGAAATCTATTCCCAAATTCAAGCTCTTTTATGAAGTTGAATCAGGAACAAGTAAGACTTCAGGCCTTGTGGAGGAAATCAGACTAGAAGATAACAGTGGTCTTTTTAGCCTTCCTTTGTTTTAATTTTTTGAAACACCAGAGACAAATAAAAGTGGTTTTCACCTCACCTAAAACTGGACAGAAGATAGCTATCTATATCTGAGTTAGATATCCTTAGTCCTTGACAGTCAATCGAGAAAAAAAGGTGGGTTTCAGGACAATTCATCTTACCTTGTTTAGAAATGCCTAGTTCTCTGCATAGGCTGTAAAGAATTGTAAGGCAAATAACTCAAATGTAAGCATAGACACTGTAGAGTCACATTTACATTTACTTGCTTTAACTCCTGTAAGACAATTAGCAACACTAGAATTAGAATTTCTGGAGTGCTCCTTTTCTTTTCATCTTATTAACTGTTTTCAGAGAAACGAGCACAAATGGGCATACACAGAAGGCTGTATCGCAGACATGCACTTACCTCTCTCAGCTGTTACTCCAGCTAGCTGAATTTGAGGAATTCGTGCTTACAAAGATAATAATTATCATCCTGATGTAAGAACTACAAATGCATATCTTGACACATGTATAAACAAAAAAATATGACTGTACCTCAAATTGTGCTCATTTGTTCACAGTGTAGAAAATATTGACACTATGTGTTTGTCTTTACCACCATCTCATTTTTAGTCACAGATAATGTACATGGCATTTGTCTGGTTTTATTGTCTTACCTTTTTTTTGCCCTCAGGTCTACATCTTTGAAAGAATACTGTGGGTTTTGTTTGGTTGGGTTTTTTTCCACTTAAACATTCACTTGCATGCTTCATATGAGGCTTAAGAATTATTATTTTTCAGGAGACTTGATTAAATGAATACCAATTCTGTTTAGTTGAATAGTATGGAAATGCCATCCTCTTGCAATACTATCAGTGATTAAAGTAGTCAGAAAATAATTTATTACCCATACATTTGTCCTTGAATTGTTCAGTTTCAGAAAGCTTGGCAAAAGGCACTAAAATTATATATATACTATGCTGATGCATGGCTTGTTTTTATTTGCACATAATACAATACTCATAATTTTACCATGTGGCATTTAAATGCTTAATGTTATTTCATTTCCCCACCCTCTCATTTTATGGTAATTATAACATTAATTTTCACCCTCTCAGAAATCATTTAGGAAGAGTCTATAGAAACTAATATCAACATAACAGTTTTGTCTCCTAAAACTTATCTTACTTTCAGTCTTACAGTATTAATTTCACTTTATAATTATTATGGTTTGTAATGACATGGGAATACTCACTAGGAAGCTGTTAAATTATAGTCAGACATCTCACAAATGTAATGAACTATCTAGATCAATATCAGAACTATTAGTTATATGGAGAAAGAGATAATACAAATTTTACTCTATGAGAAACACTAAAATTTCTTGTAATATCAGAAAATAACTATTTTGTGTGTGTGTGTGCATCTTTAAATAGAATCTGTCAGGAAATTAAGAGAAACAAAAAGCCCAAGAACTTCCAAAACCTAAATGAAATTAAAATAAAATATGGTAAATTTGTAGAACTATTTAAGTATGCAGTTTGTGCATGCCTGTTGAATGGGAGTTAATAATATTGTCTTGTCATTTTTCAGGTGTGTCTATTTGAAATGCAATGGATTACACAGATCTTACTTAAACCTGATTTCACTGGTAAGAATATAAGGTTCAAGTTGAAGCACATCTAAACTATCCATGTGTACATATAGGCATATGATTGTGTAAAAAGATACAGGTACAGATTAATAATAACACCCATCATATCATAAAAATAACTGCCACTATTCGCAGCTGGTGTGAAACAGCACTGAGCATTTGAAGCCAATCAGCCATCATCACCAGTTTGCATTCTGGCCAGCTGTACTTAATGTGTCACATATATCCATATATCTCTGTCTCTACTTATATATATGTGGATCTCTGTCTCTATATTGAGGGCAATCAGGAAAGTCATATTTTATTATTAATGAAATTTCTGTCATGTAGACAAAACATGAAATTATAAAAACACAACAACCCCCCCAAAAAAAAGAGAAATTATAAAAACACAACAACCCCCCAAAAAAAAAATATAAATAAAAATAAAAATATGCCTTTGAGACAGGAGTTTTCATTTTCAGTCTCAAACTTGGACATTTTCATTGTACTGTGTGCAATAAAATACTCTTGGCTCAGTCACAGAGGATAAATCTTCAACTTGGTCATAAATGCGGATTCTTCCTTCCTTCCTTCCTTCCTTCCTTCTTTCCTTTTCATCACTAACTGCAAAAATATTCTTTTGTGCATGGGGTCTGAGATGTTTCAGTTTGTGAACTCATCTTATAGAATTTAGTTTGGCTCTGTATTATTTGCTATTTTCCATCTCACAATTAAATAATTTGTAGGCTATATCTGAAATGATGCCAGGTTCTTGTCACCTTGCACTAAGAAACCTAATCCCATATTTACCTTTAATTGCGCTCTGAAACCTATTATTTTCAAGATTCTAAACTAGGTCTTCTCTGCCCAAGGTAGCTAATTAAAGGGTATCTAGATACTGCATACGCACAGAAGACTACTGAATAATACATGAAGATTGACTGAAGTCAATGTCTTTACATTTTTATCTTTTATTCATTAGCAAATTTCAGAAAAACAAGGTTTGTTAAGGCAAAAATAAAATACCAGCACTACTCTTTTATAGTAGAGTTTAAAATGCTGTGAAGTAGCAGTGGCTACATCACAACATCTGGAAAGCTGAAAAATATTAAAATTTTGAATAATTTTGTATAATGTTTGAATAATTTTGAATAATGTTGTGCCAGCTACTGGACACATAATCTTTGCATTGTGATACATTGATTTTTAATCAATATTATTATTTAATCTTCATGGTATATTCCTTCACAATGCAGATCACTGGTCCACAAGAAGAAATTAAGGGAATTATGATAGAGATGATTTTAGCTTAATTTCAAAAATTATTTGGGGTTCTTTTTCTGCTGGTGTTTGGTTTTTTTCTTTTTGTCTTTGGTTTGGTTTGGGGTTTTTTTCAAAAGACACCTTTGGTTTTTGAAGTGCCTCAAGGAATTTTGCAGCCTTTTGCATTTTGCCTCTTTATTAGCTGAGTGTAGCTAATAGGAAGGAATTTTTCTGGTTTGGAAACACATTGTGAAATACTCAGGATTTCAGCATATCTATTTCTCACATAGTGTAAACCTAAAGTTCTCACCTTTAGGAGTGCCAACTTATGGTTCCTAGTCTTCAAGCACAGAGACCTCAGCCCTCCTGCATTTAAGACAGGTGAGCCACAGAAATGTAATTTAACATTTAGCAGGAAACATTAAATTTACCTTCTTGAATATATTTAGAATGTTCTGAGCCAGGTAATTGGACTGATTTCACATTACATTTCAAGCAAAGTTTTAAAGTTAACTATTTGACTGTTTAATATATCTGAAAAGAAATTGTGCTTACTTCAGCAGATTTAAACAGAAGTAGAGCTTCTGGATTTAACAATAGTCATAAGGAATATGGAACAAACGTATAATCTGCTGTGATTTCCAGGTAGCTTCCAGATAGAGAGGCATAAGAGGGAAGGCCAAGATTAGTGTTACTTTGTGTGCCATTAGTGTGTCCTCTGAGACAGGAGTCAGCCTTTGAAATGATAGAGGGAAGGCCAAGATTAGTGTTACTTCGTGTGCCATTAGTGTGTCCTCAGAGACAGGAGTCAGCCTTTGAAATGAAGAACACTTTTGTAAACAAACTATTAGTTGTTGATGGCATGCTCCCCAATATGTGGAAGTTTCTGTATGACATCTTAGAGTTAGCAAATATGGAAAAAACTATTAGACACAAAGTGTGTCTCTACTGTGTGCAATGGCCTGTCATAAACTTATATATGGGAAAATTTGTAATGATGCTCTACTCCAAATACAGCTATTTATTCTTGTATATTGTTGTGCAGGCACCCCTCTAACTAGTAAGGTCTTATCACACCATTCAAAATTCAAGGTCTTTAGAAACATGAATTGATCATTAATTAAAATCAGCTGTATTAATTACCAAATAAAATTGAAACATATTTCAAAACAAATTACATATTGCAACCTGTATTGAAGAAAGCAATTATCTAACAGATTTACCTGACAAGTATGAATATACCTTTTAGTATCCTATAATGCTTATGGATTAGAATCCTAATTTTCATTTATATTCAAGGAATCTCTGTAAAAATATGAGCTTCCAATTTGTGTCTGAGTCTTAGTGTTTTGAAATATAGACTTGACAAATATATATTAGTGTTACATAAATGACATTCACTGGATTTTTTTCCACACCTAGATGCATCCCATAGTAACTAAAGCCAAATAAAGTAACCAAAACCGTACAGTAGAAGCATATATATTTTATGAGATAAAATCAGAGCTTATTAGAGCATTACTGTTAAATGTTCAAAAGCAAAGGAGATTTCCTAGGAGATAATTTATTGTGAGTGAGCATAAAGAAATAAAGCTCAGTCTTTCACCAAATCTGTCACCATAGTTGTATTTCCTTCTTTATATGTTTTTATAAACAAGGACTATAACTGTTGCTGAAAATTATTGTTCTTGTACCTTCAAAGTAATTTTTATGCTATTTTTTCTCATCTACTTCTTTTAATCTGAATCAATCAGCCTTAATTAAGTCATCATGTACCATTAGACTCATAAAGATGTTGATATTTTTTGCTGATACACATGGTACTGTGCATTGACAAAGGTTCACAGTTAAAAAGTGCTTTCAGTTTGTTCATTTCTTTGTTTGTTTTCTTTGCTTCAGAGAGGAAAGCTTATATGCAACAAAACTTACATACTCTTTATACAATACAGATTTTGGTTTTCATGAATACTGCTTTTCTAGAAATAACAAATGGGAAAAGTCTGCTAGATAACTTAGCAGTCTCATTTCCAGGGCAATATTGATCTGTAGCACTGATTTTTCTCTACATTTGATGCCTAGTTTTAAAAGTGAACAATTGTGAGAAAAACAGTTTTATACATCACTTTGTAAAGAAGTCTTGTTTTGGAAGGTCAGTCTATGTTCAGGAACATAATTTCAAGATTAATTTGTAGAGATATATCTATATCTGATGTTTATATCCCTTCAAATGTTACTACTCAGGTGCAGCATTTTCCACTTAATATCTGTTCCCTGATCCTCATGGTGATGGGATCTTTGCCTAAACACCAAGCCAGAAATCATAAAGCTCTAAAGACACTGAGGCTGAAAAAGTCATTGCAAGGGGATTGCAGCAGGGCACCAACATTGCTGCCTTCGCACTTTTCTAATCTGGACCACCTATGGTGATGGTGATCTCAACCTCAGCACTAGACTTCCATTATGGTTATGGTTATGTTTCAGAGGGCCAGAAAGACTACATCTTCAGGGACACTGGGGCTGGAAAACTCATGCCAAGGGGATCACAATAGGAACTAAATACTTCTGTTCCTGCACTCTGTAATCTAGGCCACCCATGGTGATGGACACCTCAGCCTCATCACCAACCTTCCTTTATAGTTATGATTAGGGTTCAGAGAGCCAGAAAGTCCACATTTTCAGGAACATTTGGGCTGGAAAAGTCATGCCATCATGGCAGGGCAGCAACACTGCTGCACCCATACCTTTCTAATCTGGGCCACTGTAAAGAGTTCTAAGGAGTTAAAGAGCACAGTTGCCTGCCTCAAACATTGTTAAGGGCACAGAAAGAACATGTCATAAGACAAGGCACCACAGTGGAAACTGAAGATAAGCAAGGAATTTGTGACAGGAAGGTGCTAATTCCAGGCCTGGCAGAGATAAGATCTGGTTAGCACATCCTGGTAAACACATCTGGACAAAAATTCCATTGTGGCAAACTATGAAAGGAAGTAACTGCACATACGCAGATCACCAGTCAAACAAAGACCCCCCAAGTTATGTGATAGTTGGCATCTGAGGCCACCACTGACCATGGGAGCTCCCCCAAAATCTTGGAGGAAGCATGCACAGAAGGCCAACATGCCCATCCTCACTTGGCATGCAAATGAAGTCACACCTATCATTGCTTCACATGTAAATTAGGAATACACCTCCATGGGTACCCATAACGTGGACTGCATAAAGGTGATACCCCCAGAAGAATGACTCAGGATCCCCACTACCAGAATGACCCAAGACCCTCAGCACCAAGAAACCCAAGGTGAAGAAGGACCAATGGATGTCACTGGATCCACAGATGGTGACTATCTTCTGTTTGGTATCTCTTTCTCATTCTCTCCCCTCTTTTCTATTTATTTCTATCTCTCTACCTCACATTTATTGTTAAATAACATCCACACTGTTGACTTCAGCATATGGTCTTCTTTGCACCTTAATTGCCTAATTCAGGCAGAGGGATCCCTCACTAATCAGATCATAACAACCAGCTGTGGTGATGGGGTGAGGGGAAGCAATATGAGGAGCAGATGAGGTCACTGGGCTTGTTTAGACTGGAGAAGAGGAAAGGGGAGATCCCATAGCAGTCTACAACTTTCTCATGAGGGGAAGTGGAGGGGCAAGAACTGATCTCTTCTTTGTGGTAACCAGGAAAGGATAGGACCCAAGAGAATGTCATGAAGTTCTGTCAGGGGATGTTTAGATTAGATATTAAGAAAACATTTTTCACCCAGAGGGTGGTTGGGCACTGGAACAGGATTCCCAGGGAATTAGCCACAACACCAAGCCTGCCAGAGTTCAAGAAGCATTTGGACAATGCTCTCAGGAACAAGGAGGGGTTCCTGGGGCTGTCATGTGCAGGGTCAGGAGTTGGACTTGGATGATTCTTGTGGGTGCCTTCCAACTTGGTAAATTCTATCATTCTATGGTTCTGTGATTCTATGATCTTGGCATAAATGCCAAGAATCTAGCACATTTAGGTTCAAAGAGCCACAGAGCCTACAATGCCAGGGACACTGGAGCTGGAAAAGGAATGCCCCAGAAACCACAGCAGGGCACCAGCATTTCTTCCTCCACACCTTTCTAATCTGGGTCACCCATGGTGACTGGATGAGGGGAAGCCATATGAGGAATTGTTGAGGTCACTTGGCTTATTCAGCCTGGAGAAGAGGAGATTGTGGCAGGCCCTCATAGGAGTCTACAACTTCTTCATGAGGAGAAACACAAGTGCGGGCACTGATTGCTTCTTTCTGGTGACCAGAGATAGGACATGAGGGAATGGCATGAAGCTGTGTCAAGAGAAGTTTAGGTTAGATATTAGGAAAAAATTCTTCGCCCACAGTGGGATTAAGCACTAGAACAGGCTCCCCAGTGAAGTGGGAATGCCAGAGTTCAAGAAACATTTAGACAGTGCTCTCAGGCACATGGTGTGATGCTTTGGGTTTTCCTGTGCAGGGCCAGAAATTATTCTGTGATTTTATGATTCTATGAAAGTTGGGAAGCTTTCTTTTTCAATCAACAAAGGTAGGAAATAAATACTTGCTACTCCTTATTCTCACTGTCATAACCTGATCTTATGTTTTCACAGGAGTTCATAATCACTAGTACCATAGATATTTTGTTGATGTTATTGATGTTCTTTTGGTTTTCACATCTGACATTCATCCCTAGCAGGTTTCACAAATCTAAATATTTGTAGTGTGGTTTTTCATCCCTTATCTTCTGCTGTGCTACTTCAGCATTTCTAGTGGAGCTTTGTGACCCTGCAGCTTTCTCTGTATTCTCACATTTCTATTAAAGACAAAAAATAACCCATGATTTCTTTGGGACATTTCTTATATCTGACTCATGCCTAGTCTGACATAAGCAATTCTGATCTCTTTCACAATTTCTTTTCAAAAAATGTCTGCTCTCAAATTTATATATTTTAATTCTGAGTTTGCTTCCACCAGAATTTTGTTCCATTATCTTCTGCCTTTATTTGTCTATTCTCACTTGCAATGGTGTTATCGCCAATTATGTCACTATTAATGTTAAAAAGAATTGGGCAAATGCTGCGGGAAAATATTAAAGCTCACTAATATATATGTTAAAAAATCAGTATCTTTTCTTCCCTTCTCTGCACGTGATGACACATTCATGTTTTATTGAGAGTTATTTATGACCTATAGGGGACAATTTATGCAGCCTAATTTAACATATATAAAATTGATGTACATATGACTAGCTACCTACTTAAGTTATTCTCCTTCTACAGTCAGCTGAGACAAGCATATCAAAGAAATAATTGAATCTGTTTTCAGGTAGGTCTCTAATGATAGTTTTTTCCTAGAGGTATCAATCTTTGTCCATTCATTTCCCCAGAAAGTGTATTTAACTAGTTTAGATAAAAGACCTGAATTTTAAATTATATAATGGTATAGTTCAGGGAATTGAATTTCACACATAGTTATAAATTGTCATTTTAAAACCATTGTTGGGCAAGGTGCTGCAGCAGTCTTAATATAATTGTATTAAAATATAGGACAAACAGCAAGCAGTAAAATTCCATTATATCTGTAGAAAAACTATAAGGAAATAATTTGCTTATACTGTCAGAGTTTATGCTCTTGAAATTATAAACAGGTTTTGTTAACTTGATACACTGCAAATAATTTTTAGTTTAAGAAATACAGGAAACAGGAAGTCAGGTTAGTAAATGACTCAATGACTTCTTTTCCTTAGTCTTCAAGTGTTCCTGCCACACTGGCCAGGCCAAGAAAGACAAAGGTGAAGACTGGGAGAATGAAACCCCTGAGAACTCTGTAGAAAAGGATCAGGTTTGAGACCATCTAAGGAACCCTAGTGTGCATAATTCTATGGGTCCTGATGAGAGTCATCCTTGGATCCTGAGGGAACTGGCTGATGAAGTTGCTTGTGTTAGGGGTTTCAGAAAAGAACCAAGATCAACTCAGTGTGTTTTTTGAAGAACACAATTTTACTTCAAAACTCTAGTGCAAAGTCATCATTTTGCTCACAGAATAAAATCTAATGACATTTACTATACATACTACACAACCAGATAGATCACCTTACTGTAATGATGCCTTTGGCCTGAAAATAAGGAAATCTGAGGACGTAGTCTTTAAGCCAAAAAATCAAAACAATGCCACCCATTGAAAAACAAAACCAAAAGCACCAAACCAACCAAGCAAACAATTAAAAACCCCCACAAACCACCCTGAACTCCCCAGTATTATTTTAGAAGAGTTCCATATGAAGAACATTTAAAACAAGGTTTTAAACTTCAATTAGTATCCCAAAGAATGAATCAAATAAAACAGAAACAAATTCTGAATAGAGGAGACACTTGTCCTAGACTCCATTCTTGCTTCTGACAGACAGCATAGGCTTCATATTATCTTACTTTAGACATTGAATGTATAGATATCTACTTCTGAACTTAGAATTCCTTTACAGGTAATGAAAAAAGGTAGAACTTGTGAATGGAAATCACTTCATACAACATCTCTATTTAGACAGATGACTAACACGTTGACAAGCACCTGTTTCTCTACACAAGGGAGACAGAGCCACATGTGACTAGCCAAGATATCCACAGTGACTGTGTAGTATCTAAAATTAAATAAGAACTATCCCATTCAATAGAATTTGTGCAAGGTGTTTAAAAACATATTTTATTTCCTGTAAAAGTAGCTGAAAAATAAGTATTGGAATATGTGCTCTAAAATGACATTGTGGGGATTCATGGATGCATATTGTGAAGTGGTTTACAGTCATTTAAGGATATGAGTTTTCTTCTTTTATACTGAATATACTGAAACATTTATTTTTCCCAGCAGTCATTACTATGTAAAATAATTGTAGTCTTGAAGGCATGCACTAAATTTTGCATTTTTGATATATTGTTTGCATTTCTTATTTTAATAACTAACTTAGACTTACACCTTAACTTCCAAATGCTTTGTACACATGATTAGTTTCATTAGCTGACTTAGGAAATTCATGCAGATGTTCCCCTTTTCTCTGCTACTTTAAATGAAAAGTTCAAGTAGAAAGATGATAATAACATTTGCATACTTTTGCAAATTTATTTGCATTCAATTTTATTTAAAAATGAATTTTGCATTGTAGATACATCTTAGCTTGTAATGATGCATAGTGTTCAGTTCTCAGTATAATTGCATTTTAAGAAATATTGATGCATTAATGTATACAGATCGTATTCTAGACAAACAAGAAAAAAGTTTAATTAAGCACTAAATATGTTTTGAAATAATACCTGTTTTACTTTCAGATTTCATTTACAGATACAATAATTATATTTTTGTTCATACAGCAGTGAAATACTATTCCATAAATTATAACACAGTACTAAAGCAAATGTAGACTGTAAAGTGCATCTAATTTATTCACACTGCTAACAACTAGGAAACCTAATGTTCCCAGTGAACTCTGGTTTTCACCAACTAGTCTTTTCAGCAGCAGCATAATCTCACATTTACAAACCTAGAAAGGAATAGTAAATCACATTCAAAATGAATCCAAAATGAAAATGGCAAGTGTAACAGATATAATAGCAGAAAGAAGGCGTTTGCAGCTCAAATAAGTGCCAATTTTCTTTCTGCAAGTTTTGCAAGATTCATCATGTGTGAAACATATTGTTAGCTATTAAACGAGTTATTTGTGATATCTGGTTAAAAAATATCATGGATGTAGTGCTATGGGTTTGTTAGGCTCTGTAGACTTCTCTCGTTAGCATTTGTGATCTGTCAACATACCTTATATAAGAAAATAAAAGTATTATACATGACTATGCTGGTGTTTAGATAGAAAGATAGGTAGGTAGATAGATAGACAGATCAAAGATAAAGGGTGGTGCATGTGTATATATGTGTATATATCCCAATAGCCTGCTATCCCCACAAACCCTCTACTGATAAAAAAAAATAGAGCAAGAATGTGAAATTTCATTAAAGGCAAACTTCTGGATTCTGGCATCTATGCAATAAGGTATCATATGTATGTACTGGGTAGATAACATTTTTTTTCTATATTTATTTCAGAAAGGTTCAAAGGACCCAATGGCACTCCAAGATATGCTCAAAAATCTCTTCTTAGACACTATATTTGAACACTTGCAGTCAACCAAAGGCATATTCTGAAGTTTCTCCCTACTTTCCTTGTTTATAACTGGGTTCTTAACTAGCTGTTTGGCAGCTGAAACACCAATATTTTCTCTAATTTAGGAATCTTTTAATAGTTATATAAAAATATCCCTGCTTCACTTTTGATAATGAAAACCACCACAGAAAAATCACAGGAACCAAATGAAATAAAACCTGACACATTTTAGTTGGTTCTTTTTGATGGCATTTCAGGGTTAGGCTTTTTTAAAGTGAGAATCCATATCCATTCCAGAATTTATCTATTATCTATATTTTTCCTAGTTCCTGAAATTTTGTGCTTTAGCCCCAAACAGCAATCAAGTACCATGCAGCCACTCTCTCACTCGTCCACTAGTGGGATGGGGGAAAGAATCAGAAGGGAAAAAGGTAGAGAACTTGTGAGTTGAGATGAAGGCAGTTTAATAGGGAAAACAAAAGCCACACACACAGGCAAAGCAAAACAAGGCATCGATTCACTCCTCCCGATGGGCAGGTGTCCAGCCTTCTCCAGGAGAGCAGGGGCCCATCATGCATAACAGTTACATGGGAAGACATATGTTAATACTTCAAACATCTCCTTCCTCCTTCTTCCTTTCACTTTATATACTGAGCATGATATCATATGGTCTGGAATATCCCTTTGGTCAGTTTAAGTCATCTGTCCCTTCTGTATCTGCCCCCAAGCTCCCATGCACCCTCAACTTCCTTGCCAGTGTGGCAGTATGAAAAGCAGATAAGGACTTGGCTCTGTGTAAGCTCTGCTCAGTAAAACAAAAGCCCATCTTTACATTATCAACCCTGTGTTCAGTACAAATCCAAAACACAGCCCTGTACTAGCCACTGTGAAGAAAATTAACTCTACCACAGGCAAAACCAGCACATGAAGCTATATGGACCTGCACATTTCATATGCACTCTCTGTCCAGTTTTCTTACCTTCAGGTTTTGTTGTCACAGTCAGCTACTGCTCCAGAAATAAATACGTGGATAGAGAAAGTTGCAAAGATGATACTTTGAATAAAAGAATAGACATTATGAATTTGATCCTATTTTTCCTGAAGACAAAACACTATGTGGAATCCATAAAGTCGGAATATAAAGTTAAGGACACACTGTGAGTAAATTCTGACATCTCTATGTGTGATTACCTCTGCCAAATTTCTACGTATAGAGTTATTATCATTGTCACATACAAATGTGCTGGTTTGAGCTGAAGTAGAGTTAACTTTCTTCACACAGGCTAGTATGGGGCTATGTTTGGATTTTGTGCAGAACACAGAGTTGATAATGCAGAGATGTTTCTGTTATTGCTGAGCAGAGTTTACACAGAGTCAAGGCCTTTGCTGCTTTCCGTACTGCCACACTGGCTAGGGAGTTGGAGATGCATCGGAGATTGGGAGGAGACACAGCTGGGACAGGTGACCCAAACTAACCAAAGGGATATTCCATACCATATGACATCATGCTCAGTATATAAGGTGGGAGGAAGAAGGAGGAAGGGGGGACATCTGGAGTGATGGCGTTTGTCTTCCCAGTGAACCGTTACATGTGATGGGCCCTGCTCTCCTGGAGATGGCTGAACACCTCCTGTCTTTGGGAAGCAGTGAATTAATTCCTTGTTTTGCTATGCTTGTGTGTGCAGATTTTGCTTTCTCTATTACACTGTCTTTATCTCAACCCATGAGTTTTTGTAGCTTTTACCCTTCTGATTCGCTCCCCCATCCCATTGGTGGGGGAGTGAGTGAGTGGCTGTGTGGTTCTTGGCTGCTGCCTGGGGTTAAACCACAACAACAAACCATTGTAACTGTAAGCTAGATGTAAAGTTCAACTCCTTGAAAGAACTGAATGCATTTTTTTTATTAGTACCTTCTGAGGAGACAGAAAAAATACTGAAGAAGGAAATGTAAATTACCTCTGATTGTGGTTTTGTTTTTATACAAATACTGCATAAAAAGCCAGAAATGAGTTTAGAGAGGAGTTTTGTGGAGTTTATTTTGGATAATATTTTCTGTGGAGTTATTTTTATGCGTATGAATAGCTCATTTCACTGTTGAATTTGGAAGTTATGCAATATAAATGTTGCTTGTAGTGATATTTTTGATGCTGTTTTACATCAGGTAAGCAGTGATTACATTCCCATCTTTGCCACTTTTCTGCACCCATATTGAACTTGCCTTACAAGTTGTTCCATCCTTTTTTAAAATATTGCTTAAAAAGAACTACCATTCACATTGACCAATGGAGTAACAGATGGTTTTAACTCCTATCTGTGAAAAAAAAATATAGGCAAGCCCATTATGGTGAGATTTCCAGTTAGGCTTTTCGAAGGTAAAACTTAACACACTTTAAAATCTCTGTACATTTATCTAGGAGTGGTAGGCTGGATCAACTTATGTCCCAGGTCACATCTACAGTGTTAAATGCTCTTCATCAAGGAGTAATCCCTGGTCTTCTAGGGCAAGTGATACCCATGCAGAAAGCCACCTCCACAGGTGTCTGAATGTCTGCCATACATATTGGATCATCACAGGTTTTCTTTTGTACACAAGGCCCTAAACCAT
This sequence comes from Acanthisitta chloris, assembly GCF_000695815.1. Taxonomy (NCBI): domain Eukaryota; kingdom Metazoa; phylum Chordata; class Aves; order Passeriformes; family Acanthisittidae; genus Acanthisitta; species Acanthisitta chloris. The sequence goes on along the minus strand of NW_008659691.1, from coordinate 82,157 downwards.
ACATATTTGGGTTACAGAAATGAGGACTAGAAATCATGTCTGATTACATGGAGACTGTGTTATAGTTCACTAGAACTTCCACTACCTAAAACTGAGGATTTACAGCACATGCCGTGGCATATAGCAAAAAGACATTTTTGTGTGCTCGCAAACATTAACATGCTAAGATCAAATTGGAAGGCATGTAGTGTCATGCTTAAAGCTTATTGAAAGAGACCCTGGAATGAATTAAGCATGAATTAAACATTCTCCACAGAGGCTTTTTTTTAGAAGGAACTAGCTGGTTTAAATCAAATCAGAGTCTGGTTTCAGTACTTTTTCAATCATTTAAGAAAAATGGTATACACTTTCAAACCAAATGCTCATCCACTAGGATATAATGCTAAAGTTATCTTCTCTGCCTTTTCCAGTGAGCATGAGTTCCCTGAAGAGAATTCAATATAACTAAACTTCAGAGGAAAGAGCTAATATACACCCTTAACTATGCTAATATTTTTTACTAACTTAAAAGATTCTTCTCAGTGTAGATTTCCTAGACTATTCTTTATAGAAACCTCTGCTATTCAGAGATTTACTATAAAAAGACTGTAGAAAAATTTTGGCACATTATATCAGATAAATGTTTAATATTTTGATGCTGCAGTACCTAAGTTAAATTTGTTTCTTCTCACAATGACTTAAGCACCTATGACCTAAGCATATTGTCCTCATGAAAAAAACATATACATTATGACCATAAATCTAATATCTCCAGAGGTCCAGCTTCCCATCTAGAAGAATAAAACTATTGTATCACCCCAATAGAGGGGTTTTAACATCTTCATACGATAATATTAAAAAACAGAAACAATTTTATAAAACATTATCAATCAAAATATATATTGGCCAAGAACAACTGAGGTTAAAAACTGCTTTGACCTTTTCCTATGCAAACTAGCAGCAATCTTTCTGTTAGATTAATATAGGCAAGAAGTTGTCTGCAGAGTTACAGTTGTCCTGGGAATTATAGAGAGCGATTTATGGATGTATGCCAAGTTCACCGGATTTCCTAAGCTTACAGTATTGTCACTTTCCAAATCAATTTCTTCAAACTGTTCAAAAGTCTCCATGCTATTTGGTGGGATACAGGATACTCCAAGTCACCTTTTGACACTACATACTGAGATTTTTATTTAAACACCAAAAAAAAGAGACCAGAATTAGAGCACAGTAAAATACAATTAGTTGTGGTCACATACATACAGATTTCTTGCATGCAATAACGTTCTCATAGGCCATACTGTTGCATGCTAAGACTTACTCAATAATTTGGATTTTTAAATATTAACAAGCTTTTTCTTTTATTTATACAAATATTATTATTGTGGTTTAACCACAGTTGGCAGCTCAGCCCCACACAGCCACTTGCTCAGTTTCCAAAGAGAGATGGGGAAGAGAATTGGAAGGTAACAGTGAGAAAACCTGTGGGCTGAGGCAAATGCAGTTTCATAGGTACTTGTATCACAGAAAAAGCTGTGCACACAGACAAAACAGACATGGAATTCATTCAAACTTTCCATCAGCAGCCGTCTCCAGGAAAGCAGAGCTCCATCAGCTGTAACAGTGATTTGGGAAGATGAACAACATAATTCCAAACCTTCCCCTCCTTTCTTCTTCCCTCACCTTTGTATGCTGAACATGATGTCATATGGCATGAGACATCCCTTTGGTCAGCTGGGGCCTGCTGTCCCAGCTGTGTCACGCTCCATCTTCTTGTGCTCCTCTAGCCTCATCACTGGTGGGGTGGAGTGGGGTGAGGAGTACAAAAGTCCTTGACTCTGTGCAAGCACTGCTCAGCAACAGCTAAAACATCCCTGTGTTAACTGTTTCCTTAACCACAGTTGGCAGCTCAGCCCCACACAGCCACTTGCTCAGTTTCCAAAGAGAGATGGGGAAGAGAATTGGAAGGTAACAGTGAGAAAACCTGTGGGCTGAGGCAAATGCAGTTTCATAGGTACTTGTATCACAGAAAAAGCTGTGCACACAGACAAAACAGACATGGAATTCATTCAAACTTTCCATCAGCAGCCGTCTCCAGGAAAGCAGAGCTCCATCAGCTGTAACAGTGATTTGGGAAGATGAACAACATCATTCCAAACCTTCCCCTCCTTTCTTCTTCCCTCACCTTTGTATGCTGAACATGATGTCATATGGCATGAGACATCCCTTTGGTCAGCTGGGGCCTGCTGTCCCAGCTGTGTCACGCTCCATCTTCTTGTGCTCCTCTAGCCTCATCACTGGTGGGGTGGAGTGGGGTGAGGAGTACAAAAGTCCTTGACTCTGTGCAAGCACTGCTCAGCAACAGCTAAAACATCCCTGTGTTACCAACACTGTTTCCTGCAAAAATCCAAACTGCAACCTCATGCCAGCTACTATGAAGAAAATTAACTCTATTCCAGCCAGACCCAGGAAAAAATACAGTAGTTTTCCATTGGCTAGAATCAAATAGGATTCCTAATTTCTTATGTACAATTTTTCTCATGTACATTTTTTCTGATGGCAGTGGTAAAAAAAAGTAAATGTTCAGCAGACATAGCCCAAGTTATTCAAAAAGGCTGCTTCCCTTTTCTCACACATAATATATCTACATTCAAAATATCAGACTGCAACATCAAAAATGAAAGTTGAAAAAAATTATCAGTTAAAATATAAATACAGAAGCAATGTGCCTGGAAAAAATCTGGCTTTGCTATATTTACAAGAATATTTTCACACTTGTCTTTCTCATCACAGTAATTGTAGCAGTAAAAATGGGTTGATTAGTAGATTAAGGTTCTCAGACTTGCACAAACTGCTGGAAAGCCAGGATGCAGAGACATAGGCTGGAGTTGTCTAGTCATGTCCAAGACAGGAAAAAACAAAACCTTATAAGACTTAAATTTAAGAATAGGAAATGAGCTACACAGTTATTAAACATATCACCATCTTTTGTCTTTAGGTAACCTACAGAAAAACTCACTGCTTTTTTCTCCCCTCCCCCCCCACCCAGTAACTACTACACTTTGGACACAAATATTGTACACCACAACAGGCTTCCCTTTTCTAAATCAAGAAAGCAGTGTTATCATCATACTACCAAAAACTTATTGCTCTTATTTGCCCTTCTGGTGTTCAAAATTTCACTTACTTGATTTTTTTTTTTGTGTGTGTGTGTGTGTGCATCCTCTACTTAAGATCCTAACACCTTCCTTCTGTTTTTCTACTGACTGGCATATTAATGAATGTTTGCAACTTTTTCATTTAGTTTTTCCTTCCCAAGTATAACATTTTCCATGTTATTTTACTATTTTAATAATTTCAGATAATTTCTACAAGATGCTTATTTTGGGTGCCAATATTGTCCATTATTGACTTTCTGTATTATCTTTCAGGATTTGCTAATTACGCTGCCTAATACTGGACAAAAACAAGCTCCTACGGGAATTTATCCCTCCTTTCACTTTAACTGAAATATATGATAAATAATCTATGTTCTGTCAAGTACTTAAGTAGTTAACTTGCTATAATTGTCTATTGAATATTTCCTTCTTATGATAAGATCATGCATATTTTGGCAGAACTCTTGGTGATGCTAAGCTGGATCATAGCCTATATTTTCACTTAGGCCCCAGGCATGTTACCCTGGTCAAGGAACAAAATGAGGCTGATTTACATAACCAAGGAGACCTTTTGCACTCATAAAAGTCAAAGTAGGGAAACCACTTTGGTTTCAGTTTCCATCACTAAAAAACTCTCAACCTTGACCACCTCCACCTCAAAAACACATCAGTGACTGTCGCTGTAGGCATTAACTAACCAGTATCAGCTCTGTGGCAATATACACTCACAGCTAATTTAGAATACACTTATTAGAAACTAACTGCTTTGAATAACACGATGTGTCCTGTTAATGAATGTCTAGTAAAGTTTGGTTTCAAATTTTAAAACTGGTTTGATTTATCAGTTTTCTACATATATTCTACATTCTGTTACAAGGATTTATGATTCCTTCTCTGCTATATAAATACCTATGTATACCCAGACACACACATGTATGCGTAAGTACACTTATTTATATTCAGCTGCAATATTTAATGTTACTTTTTGGTAAGCTGATACTTTTTTAAAAATCAGTTCACTATCCTCCACATTTTTCAACTGATTGATACATATTTTTATAGAATCCCTCATTTCTTTCAGCTTTGTGAAGCAAAAAGTTTTAAGTGACATTCTAATTGCCTTTACCCAATTCTATCTATTCATCAGTATTTACAATGACCCTTAATATTTCTGTGCTTTCTGTCTCAGGCACTGATTTTACAGCATCAATTATCTGTATCTTTACCACTCATGTTATCATATTAAGAATTTATTTAAGAACTGCTGATTTTGTAGTAAATGAGAAAAGGTTTCAAAATTTTGACAGGCTTGCCTGTCAGATGAAATACACTTACAAGAAAAGGCAAATGTTATGGAAAAATAATCTTCATAATAGGTTTTCAGTACTGGGTTTATAAGAAGGTTTGGTTTGAGATGATCCTTGAAATACTTTACTTCTCCGATACAGGCTCATCCATTTTCCTTTCCACATGATATGGGGTCTTTTCCAATCTGAATAGGTAATCCACCTCCAAACCATAATGTCCTACCCCCAGTCTTCCCTGAATAGCTAAATCCACCAAAATATTTTCTTGCAATAGATTTTTAATGAAAGTATTTAGCTAGCACTGGGAGGGGGGGCTAAGAAAAAAATTAAAAGAGCCATTTTTTCACCAATTCCTGCATTTTTGTTGAATTTTGTACCGTGCTCTTACTTCTTCTTTCTCATAGCTGACAGAAGGGCATAAAATCCAATGAGATATTAAAAAAGAATTACTATACTGTGAGGATTGCAGTGGTTCATAAGACTATATAAAGCATCTTTCACCTCTAAGTCATGGGCTTGAATGCAGCAGAGGGTGAGAAGGGACTGAAAGGTCACCATCTGGCAGCTGCTCCAGCAGTGAAGTACAAGTCAACAGCAGAAGTCAAATCCCACTGGACAAGCATCTATAACACAAAAATCATCAAAACACTTGCTGTCAATTGGCAATCTCTGCTAACAGAATGAAGATTGACATGAAGATGCAATTGCCTTCTCATCATTAGGTGCAGTCCCCATGGACTAGATTTGAGATACACAGGTTAATATCAGTGGGTAACCGACTGCAGATGTATCTGCTTGTGGTGATAAGAAAATAATTTAAATTTGTATGGCTGTCACAAGATAATATTCTTTTAAATATCTATTTCTAAAGGAATAATGACTGTCCCTTTAAAAAATAATTTGCAATTTTGTTATTCCCTGCAACAGGTAAACATTGGCATATATTCTATGAGCACAGTACTCCTTTCTTACTTTTGTATTCAGGCAGATGCAGGGATGTATTTGAATGGAAATCTTTACAATTCAATATTACATTGCACTAAAGCTGGTCTGTGATACACACTTCTGAAGAGATCTTCTTTAACTACACTTGCAAGTTTGTCCTTGAATAGTTCATTGGCCCTGAACTATTCCTGCTTTTTCTACCAGCTTCTTTCTTTAATTGCTTCTCAATTTTGACTCTCTTCTTCATTTCTCTGTTACTAATTTTCTCCATTCATACTGCTTTCTTTGGTTATTTTTTAAGACTGGATGACTTGCTTTCCTCCTTAATACTTAGATTGTTAGTGGATTAATAAACACACTGTAGTTAATGACAGGGAGAAAAAAAAGACAGCCTCTGAAGAATTCCTGTAGACAGTAGTCATTACAGACATCTTCTGGCTTTCAGTAAAACATGCTTCCTCAGAGGCTGTGTTTTGTGTTTTGGAGCACATTTCTGAGAGAAATCGTTAAGTGCTCCGCATCCTCTTAGATTTTCTGTGTTCACATAAAATTAAGACACTGTGAGATAACACAGCAACGTATCATGAACATGTCTGAGAAATAGGATTCTGTTCCTTTCACACTTTATCTAAAGACCCTTCATCAACTTCATACAAGCATATTTTATATTATGTAGCATTTTGACATATGACTTTGACCAGTGCTTGAAGTAAGCTCCCTTTTAGCTCCATTTCTCATCTTAACATCTTAGTCGTTAAAGATAGTATAAAAAAAAAGGTTAATTAGTATATTATGATGAATATGCTTAAAGAAAAATCTATTAATTTAGAGATTGTTTCCTACCTACATTAACCATCTATCCTGGTTTTAGGATTTCTTCTTGTGCTCTCATCAAACATTTTGAAGCTCTTTTTTTTTCAGGGAATCATTTCCATTGTTCTGTCAGAGTCCTTTGATTTTTTAAGTGTGAGCATCTTCTGTTACCTGGTAACTTCTAATCAAGCTGAGGATATAGAATGAGCACTGAGACCAATATATCTTCTGGCATTTCATGTCACATTTATTCAACACTAAATGAAAATATGTTTCCCTAGATGTATGGTTTATTTTTCATTTTCTCTCATTTAACATATATCATCACTACAAAACCCTCTTTGAACTTGAAAAAAATATTAATTGAAAGCAGATAACCTCTGACACACAACTTGACTAGAATAATGTACATTTGCATGTGAACAGTTTTATTCCCAAAGAGTATGTTGCATGTCTTTGCTCACAGAGTCTGGCAGAATGTAATTTGCAGGTGATCTAAACCACAAATCCATTCCTATTTATGAACCATTTTCTTATTGCTTAAAATTCTAATATATTCTATCTAATCCATATAACTTCTTATAATGTGTGATCTTCCAAGCCCATACTGTTAAATGCTTGAGCATAACACAGCAGGAACAACCAGATATTTTGGAAATGAGTGTGAAGATTATGGGATCTGGATCTGAGCCTCAGCTCCTCCACAGATTTCTTTCATGGTTGGCTAATCTCTTACAACACTGTTTTAAAGTATATTTTGACCCTAAAATCCACTGATATACACCAAATGAAATAAAATGCCCAAGTACATTGAAAATTCATCTCCTTGTTTTCTCAAGTTGTTGAAGTAGTGAAAATGAGAGAGAATAAATAGTGAGAATTTATGATAAAGACAAAATGCTACTCAGAGTATGTGTCAGGTATTGCATATTAGTATAGACTAGAAAAGAAGTAGACACACTAATGGAAACAATTCTCAGGGATGAACACATTGAGGTGGTCCTTTTTGGAAAATTTCTGTTGTCTCCAAACACTAGTAATTAAAATTATACATGTAGTAACTCCTAGAAGTATGTAATGGGTTAAAAAGTTTAAAGAGTAGGTTCTATTTCAGCACTTAGATTCAGAGAAGGTGTCATGTAGCTACACGAGAACAGCTTCACTCAGATAACTAGCTCAGACAAACATTAATTCACAACCAAAACCACTGGACAAAACTAACACACAATGGAGGGAACAACAACTCCAATTACATTTAACAAGTTATGGGTTCACTGTGCCTCTAGGGGATATTTTTGCTACATGGACAAGAATGATAACCCAAACCATGCCCTCACGAACTGACACGTGGAGACCTCTTGCTCAGGGGTACCAGCAGATCAGGTTGCTTCACCCAAGGGCTGAAGTATCACTCAGGGACACCCAGAAGAAAATCAGTCACTCACCTGGGGATGATTGAGGGCACTCAGTCCAGGAAAGTCTCTGTGAGTGCCGTACAAGTCGCCAGGAAAAGGCTTCACCTCATAGACCCACTACTCCCATGGATACCACTTCAGGTAACTGAGTAGTGGGGATAAAAGTAGAGAATATCTTTCAAAAGAACTATTTAACAACTACTCTAAAGTTATGCCAAATGTAAAAATCCTACTTATTTTTACTAGACTGAAATTCAGACCAATTTTATTTTGATTTTGGAGCGATTCAAAGGTACTTGAAACCAATTATTAACTTCATGCCATTTAAACTTGGTCATCTCCCATCTTTCTATAGATTGTTCTATTTAATTTAATTCCAGAAAACAAAAATAGGAAATATTGTTAAAATATTTAAATTATTAAAATGTTAGCATGGAATATTCTCCTGAAACTTTCAGGGAATCAGCCCTGGAAAGCTCCCAGAAGCAAGATGCACATTTCTGCTATCATTCATTGTATTAATGAAATATATAGAAAAAGATATTCTAACAGCAGTAGAACTTTCCACAACTTTGACTTCAATAAAAATTTTATTTAAAGTAAATTCACCACAACACCCATTTTATAGGACTTCAAATTCTAAACTAGAATAAAATGAATAAAATCTACACACAAAGAATGAAAATACATCCACGGATGATCAAAATGTAAGACAACTATATCTTCATTGTCCAGTCATGACATTTTTTAAAGTTTATCTTCATGAAAACTATTTCCACTATTTTTCTATTTTCACCTCATTGAAAACCTAAAAATGTCCTCAAAAAGTTCCAGTTGCAACTTTTTTTGTCTTACAATACTTTCATTTTCTTTTCAGTTGCTAAGTCTGTATTATTTTTATTCACATAGAAAAGTTAATATCCTAACTAGATACTGAAATTTTAGCAATTAACATTTTAAACATTACTTAAAATCCTAATAAAAAAAGAAGAAAGTGAGAAGAAGTAAATCAACCAAAAAAAAAACAAACCAGTACATTCAACTTCTAATTAGCATAAGCTAGTATCACTGACAAAGAAGGCAGAAAACTATGGAATTTTTTAAGTCAATGATGATATTACTTTTTATCACTATAGTAGTTAGGAAAAAGGTGGCAAGACAGGACTGTCTTGTCTAATTTAAATTTTCATCTTTTCATTCATCTTTAATTTTACTTTAATGTGGTGAGGTCTGCAATGCTCGAGACATTTATACTATCCTGGAAACAGTCTGTGGGAGATATAAAACTAATGATCCAAACTGAAAGGAATGTCTGTTAAATGGGAGGACAATTTGAGCCAAAATACATAATTACTAACTGTATATATGATATGCTGAAAGGGTCAAGTCACTCTAAGGCACTGACATAGAAAGAAAGTATGGGAGTTTTGGGTTTTTTTTATTTTTCTGTCATCCACCTAATTTTAGGTAAACTTAATATGAAATAAGAACAGCTCTATTACATTAACCTAACAGCTCACTTAGCCCATTATTCTGTCTACTAAAGTATTGATAAGAGATACTAAGGAAGGTATTTGAAAGCTCTTGACTTAATAGAATATTTTTAACTTACTTTTGAACTTGTTCAGCTCATAGTGGTAGCCATGGAAAATATTTTCTGCAGATATATGACCTTTATGGAATGTTAATAATGTATTGCTATCAAGCTGCTGTTGATGTAGAAGCTTTGAAAATGAGGAACTAGGGTGATTATACAGCCTTGCCAAATGTAAAAATCCTGATATGGCTTATGTGTTGGCCATGCACGTGTAGAAGTCAGTGAGGATTAACACAAAGGTACCAACTCTGAAGGGCATAGTCCTGGAGAGAAAGAGGGAGAGACAGAGGGAGAGAGCAAAAGAGAGAGAGAGAGAGAGAGAGAATGAGAGAGAATGAGAGAGAATGAGAGAGAGGGAGAGAGAAGGAGAGAGAGAGGGAGAGGGAGAGGGAGAGGAGAGGGAGAGGGAGAGGGAGAGAAAAAAAAGCAAGAAGAGCTCTCCTTCGAGATCCCAATTGTCCCACTGTAAAATCAGCAGCTAGCACATGATTTGTTCCACTTCACCATTACCATTGATAGGTTTCAAACTGCTTACAGGTTATTATGTCTAGCTATACTTGTATGGTAATGCATAGCAAATAGGGGAAAAAAATAATCTGCCTTTCTGTCCTCTGTTGTCTTGATCCTATAAAGTGACAGTGTAACACGTCTCATCCTCTTCATTCCCTGATTTTGCAGACTTCTGTCATACCTCCAGATTGAGAAGGCCTAGAAGGCTCAGATATCTCTCATACTTTGTACATCCTCATCAGCCTTTCTTGAACTCTTTCAAAGTTATATTGTATCTTTCTGAGATGTAAGTCTTATTCAGGACTGCATTCAGTAATAAAAGGTCAGATGAATCATGTAAACTCATACAATGAAAAAATTATGTTCTTATTCTGTTTTCTAATAGTTCATAAGACTCAGCTGATTTTTTTCTCTAACAACCATTTAACTATTTATAGCCCATGAATCTTGCTCCTATATGATAATACTCATCTTAGAAACCAGCATTTTTCATATGATATCAGAGCATTTTATTTTCTCTGTACCTCACATCATATTTATCTACACTAAATTTTATCTGTGATTTTGGTAGTTTTCTTTAGTACTTTAGAGAGTGTTTGAAGACAGTTATACAATGTTTAGATGTAGAAGCAGCTGTTTCCCCTAGGTCACTTCTTTATTTTAGGAGTGCATTTAAATTTAAGAGATTAAATTAATGCAAGGATTTGAAAATTTTTTTCCTCTGCACAGCGATGGAAGTCATTTTTTCAGACTAAGCTTCAGTTAACATTGTTCCCTTTCTTCAGGTAGTTTGTTTTGTTAAAATTAGGTTTGGTTTGGTTTGGTTTGGTTTGAATGATGTGTTGCTCTATCAGTGTTTACTACCTGACTGCAGACACAGGCTATAAAGAGCATGAAATGTTTGTTGTATGTATATGATCTGCTCTTTTATTAATATTCCAATGATGCTACTCATTATCATGACAACATTTAAGAAAAGTAGTTGGGCAGGTAGAGTATGATTCCTGAAGAGGACCTTTTTTAATGGGGTTAGTTTCAAGATCTGATTTCTGACAGTGCTCTATAACAAGACCGATAACAAGACCGATTCATAAATCAGTATCTTGAGTGTTTTCTGGTGAAGCAAGAGGGCAAAATCATATCAAAGGAATCTTATCCCTGCAGGCTTCTTGCTTACTCCATTTAGGCAGATATCTAGCACAGATGTTCTTTCTCTCAGAGAAGTTTTGAAATATCCAGTCTTTAAGAGCCTTGTGATACCATCACATAGAAAAGGAGCATTTAAATTAAATAAGCCAAAGGAGTTGTGTTGTACAAATGAGATTAAAAATAAGATTATGATCACATATTTGCAAACCAACTAGTTATCACTGTTTAAGACTTCATGATTTATAACAATCAGTTTAACTAGGAATTTTTAAAATGCTTACAAAGATCATATAAACAGGTACCATGTGTAAGAAATTATAGAATACCTTGCCTCTCTCAAACACTATTAAGACCACAAAAGGGACTCATTCTAAGACAAGACACACTAGCTGTCATGGTGGCAACTTGAGATAAGCACAAAAGAGGTGAGTTTGTGCTAATTTCAGGCCTGGCAGTGGCAAGAGCTGGTTAGCACATTAACATACTTGGACAAAAATTCCTACTGTTGCAAACTGTATACACATATCACAAGTCAAAGATCACCCCAAGCTATAAGACAGGCAGCATCTGCAATCACCAAACCCCCATCCTCAGGAAGCATGCAGATGAAGGCATGCCCATCCTCGCTTTACATGTAAATTAGGAATATGCCTCCACAGATACCTGGAATTTGGACTGTATAAAGGTGGTACCCCCAGATGAACAGCCTGGAAACCCTACTACCAGAAGCATGATTCAGGACCCCCACCACCAGAAGAATTACTCCACCATCAAGAAGCCCAGAGTGAAGAAGGACCAATAGGACACAACTGGTTCCACAGAAACTTTTGTCATGACCCACTTGGTAGGGGGTGTGATGTTCATTATCAGTTCTTGTTGAGCTGAGCAAGAACACCAGTCCATGTGCCAGGGAACATTTATGCTTTTACTATATAGTTGCCCACAATTTAGTTTCAAAAGTATTGCTAACAAGTCCTTAAGTTTTACAACACAATTCAACAAGCCTCTAATCCTCACAATAAACCTCAATATGGAGTAAGGGGTAGAAAATATTAGCCAGACTTTGGCAAGACAAAGCAAGAGAGGAGAGAAAAAAAGGCAGAAAAGGAAGAAAAAGAAGAAAGATTGCTGGTCCTTAGATCCCATGTTGGTTCTGCTGTGTGGATGATTTGCATCTCAGGTCAACAGAGAGCAAGAAAGGTGGTGAGAGGTACCAGTCCACTTCCTTTTATAAATAACCTGATGCATGCCTCATGTAAAACAGATTTTTCACACTATTCCATTAATGCAAGTGCAGACAGACTTTTTGAACCCTCTAGGAAGTGGTGCAGGTGCACTAGGCATAACCCTCAAGGTGGAAAAGGAAGTTGTCTCAGAACAGCACTGCCCCACCTTGATGGGACACTCTCTTCAAATCACAACCTTCCTGTCACAACAGCCAGAATGCTTACATACTTATGCCTTGTCCTCCACGACCTGTCAAGGTCATCTAGGCAAATCACCCTGCTATGGGCATGTATATCTTTCACTAGATCAGATTATTTGAAGACATCCAAACTGACCTTGAACACTCCCAAGGATAGGGCATCCACAACTTCTCTGAGCAATTTGTTCCAGTGTCTCACCACCCTCAGCATAAAAGATGTCTCCCTTATGTCAAGTCAATCAGTATCACAAGATGGCTCTACAGCCCTCCATCTGTTATTACTTGGATAAGCTTTAATCATCAGCAGGCTTTGTTATCTCACTATTTCCTGGGTTGGGGGTTGTTGGTTTTTGTCTTTTTTTTTCCTAGCTAATTTATGAATATAGCAAGAGCTCCTAGCAGAAAATACTCAGCTAAAATTTCCAGTGTGAAAGCTGGCCATTTATCCTTAGCTTTTATTTCCTGTCTTTTCACCACAATGCTGACATTCTGTAACAGCTTTGTTTCCTTAACAGCCTTTGTGTCTAAAAACCTCTGAAAAACATTGTCAATTTTTGTTTTCAAGCACATTAGATTAATTTATCTGCATATATACCCATTCATTAAACAAGCAGTAATAGATTTGTTTGTCATGATTCTGACTCAAATATTAGATTTAAAAAGCACACTAGTTTTCCTTTTAAGGCATATACCAGAAGATACCCATCTCTGTGTTTTATCAGAACACAGAAAATGAACTAGACTGTAGTGACTCTTTGGAGAAAACTCAAGTTTTCAGGTCTGAAAAGCCTGAGTTATCATGGTGATAATGTATAGATAATGGTCTCCTTACTTAGATTAATTCAGGGAGATTCAGTAAGACCCATCTAATCACATTCGAATGTAAGTATCTGTAAACTTTATAGCAGAAATTTGACTTAGTTTCAGAAGCACACAGTCTGGATCAAATGCTAATGTCAGATAAGCAATATCCACATACTAGATCAATAGTACCTATATACCTACATCTGAGTTGAAATTTAAATCCTTTGAAGTAAGCAATACTGTTGTATAAATCATGAAGTTGGCATTCCGTAAAATCTCTCAGTGGCTGCAATACACTCTGTGCTAGAATAAGGACTTCAAAATTTGGATTGCTGTGAGCATAAAACAGACAGCTCATAGTCATAGAAGCCAGAACAGTAATACCTCAGAAGCTGAGTATATTCAATTAGCAATGAGCAAATTCATAATGGCTTACTTTAACAGCAGCAAATGCTAATAGACATTGACTTTCTGGTACAAGATTCAAACAATGAAGTCATGCAAAAGCTTAATTTTGTAAATTTGTTAAACTGCAGAATGACAAATATGTCTTAAATGTCTTCTTAATCACCAAGAAACTCAAGTTCCTCAAACAATGTGAGTCTAGTAATTTTACTAGTGTCAATCAAAAAAACCCAACTCTGGCTCTAGATTGCCAGCTATGTACACTGCAGCACATGTAAACTGTGAGTAACATTGCTGACTACATGTAAGATGGATCTAGTATCTCAAATTAGATAATCTAATCTTTCCCTTTTTTTGTATCTTCAGAAAGAATAAAGAAGAAATAATTCTAAAAAATTGCTGTGCAGTAATATTTCATGCAGTAGATCAAAGTTATCTCCTGTCTCAACTTTTTAGATTTCTTGTTCACTACTATAGCAGTTTAGAGAATACATTTAAATTTTCCTGACCAACTGGGGAATAACATACTTCAGAGTTTTTGGAAGATGACATAAGGAAGAAGTGATTGACCAATAGAGGCCCCTGGAATCCAATTAATGCAGAATGAGTAATCAGCATGACATCCAAAACATAAATCAGATGTATTAATTGGACCAGCATGGGAACTATGTAAATAAAAATAAGCTATTTGTTATGTGCTACCACAAGAAAAAAGCATACAGAGATCATGCATTCTTTCAGCAATTAATTACTTATCTGAAAGAGTAACAGTTACCTTAGGAGCAGCAGACCACCAAAAGCTGTATGCTAAGCAGCCACTAGCTGACTGACATTTTCTTTGCAGCTGCCGATGTCCTTGCAATATTTTTTATAAGGTATCAGTATGAAGCAAAAAATTAAATCCATCATCTTTTTGTTGAATTCACACAAGTGATGCAAAGAAATGGAGAGTTGAATTTTTCATCAGTGTGCAAATATTATGAAACTATTGTCAAGTCATTATTTTAATCACAGAATACCAAGGAAAACCAGATAATGACATAGGAGTAAACTTACCACAAATTTTTGGAAATGCACAGCCTAAAAAACTTAAAGGCATATACTTCCAATCTATGGTCTATTTAAGAGAAACAGCTGTCAGAACTAAATGGTTTGCAGTAAAGATGTCTATATAAAGAAGTCCTGTAAGAGATAGTATTTGTTTCCATCAACATGCAAGAAGTATCTGTTAATAAATGCATCTGATGAGCAATGCAAATAATTGTACTGTAAGGAAAATCAAGGTCTTCTTTCAGATACTGATGAAATATACTTGAAAGTGCAATTAGACATCTAAAATTAGAAAGGGGTCAAACATTATAATATAAATACCAATATTTGTGTTCACTTGAAAGAGCATTGTGGAGGAATGGCTATGCGACAAGGGACATGATTTCCTTGGAGCTGACAACCCAGCTTGTAGTACAGTGTAAGGCCTACAGCAGCTGTGACTGAGCCTTGAACCTGCTGATAAGGAGCAAGCTCTGCCTGGCAAAGCTGGTTCTGACCGGCTCTGAGTCCGGTGTCAACAAGCTCCCTGGAATTCCTGAGGACATCCTGGAATGTGGACAGACACCTGCTTGCACCAATCATAAGTTTGCCCTGGACACTTGGACAGGGGCAATAAACCAATCATGTATCCACTGAGTTCATGTACTCTGTGTGAATGTCTATATATATCTTGTAATCACTAAGAATAAAGGAGAACGACCATACTCATATCTCATCTCATCGTTACTCCAGGTCCGGATCCCACTCCAACAGAGCATCAACTGCAACTACGGACAGTCTCACAGAGTTAAAAGCAGGTTTTTGTTTCCACTGTATTTTACTTAGGTTTTCTCCTGCTCTGGTGTCAAAATAGCACCACATAAAGAGATTCAAATAAACAAGTACAGTCAGTTATTCAAATTGTGATTGTCCCATAAATATATATGCCCCAGGTCCGGATCCCACTCCAACAGAGCATCAACTGCAACTACGGACAGTCTCACAGAGTTAAAAGCAGGTTTTTGTTTCCACTGTATTTTACTTAGGTTTTCTCCTGCTCTGGTGTCAAAATAGCACCACATAAAGAGATTCAAATAAACAAGTACAGTCAGTTATTCAAATTGTGATTGTCCCATAAATATATATGCCAATCAGATATTTTGACAGGAGTGCAATTTTTGAGTGATCTGCTCTTTTAAGCTGAAAGACTGATTTATAGACATGTTCTATGATGGAAAACACACCTTATTAGATCATTTAGTCTATTTGACTGCCAAAAGAGCATCACTTCCTAGAACATTTTTGAGCTGAAAAAGTGATGGTGAGCTTGTGCTGCTGGCAATTCGTACACTTCTTTCTTGTGTTTCACTGTGGGCCCTGGTGACTTGATCATCTCACAGAAAAGTTCCTAGGCTAATGTGGCTGTAAGATATGCACCAGTAGCTCAAAAGTCATCTTCATACACACTTTATGCTAAATGTGTCAATACCTTTATAGGAAGAGAAAAAACAGCACTATAGAGAACTTGTTGCTCTTCTGTATGCTCTGTTCTTCAAACAGCTTCAAACAGCAGGTCAGGCTAACTTTTGAGAGGTATTTTCAGCAACACCAGTCTTTTCACAGTGAATAATGTTTAGACATATTTTGACAATATTTCCAGCTGTACAGTTAAATCATGTTGATCATTTATTTATCTTCCAGGGGCCGTGCAATATCTGTCACCAAGGATATTAGCACAACAGTCATTTACCAGGCCTCTCAGTATGAGTCCTCTGCTGTTCTCAGCTTCTACAGATTGCAATAACATGCTTGCTCACAGAATAAAGCAGATGTGACCAGAGCATGTGTTCTTTAATCTTACTCACATTAAAGTGGTGGTTTAGCTTTGAAGAGGTCTTGCTGGTTCCTAAAATCTGTTACCAATATAGAATGCAAGATTCAAGACTTCTCTGAAATAATTATAATAGGGATTTATGTTGGTAAACCAAGTGCTTAAAAGTGTTTTATAACCAATGTTAAATACAAGAAGAATTTTTGCTATAGGGAGTTTAGAGTGCAGTGTCAAAACTCATAGGACGTTCATTTGCCTGACCTATGAACACATAAAAATGAATTGCAAAGTATTTCATAAAATCTCAGAAAGGGCTGAGGTGGAAAGGGATCTCTGGAGGTCATCTGGTTCAATTGCCCTGCTCATGCAGGGCAGGTTGGAGTCAGTTTTCCAGGACAATATCTTTCAACGGGTTTTGAATATCTCCAAGGATGGAGACTCCACAACTTCGCTGAGAAACCAGTGTCAGTGCTTAGTCAACCTCACAGTGAAAAAATATTTCCTGATGATCAGAAGGAACCTCCCATGTTTCAGTGTTCACTGCATCTGGTCCTGTCACTGGGCACTGCTGAGGAGAACCTGGCTCTATTCTATCTGCACCCTCCCTTCAGGTACTTATATACCAAATCCCTCTGAGCCTTTTCTCTTCTAGGCTGAATAGTCCCAGCTCTTTCTGTGTTTCCACATAAAAGAAAGGCTTCAGTCCCTTCATCATCTTTGTGGCCCTTTATTGAACTCTCCCCAGTATGTTCATGCCACTCTTGTACCGGTACAGTACTCCAGGTATGGCCTCATCAGCACTGAGTAAAGTGGAGGGATCACTTCCCTCAGCCTGTTGGCAATACTTTGCCTACTGTAACCCATGACATCATTAGCCTTCTTTGTGGCAAGGGCACAGCACTTCCTCCTGTTCAAATTGTTATCTACCAGCTTCCAAAAGGCCTTTTCTGTAAATCTCTTTTCTAGTCATTTACCCACCAAAATATACCAGTGCCTGTGGTTGTTCCTCCCCAGGTACAGGACTTCATGCTTCTTATTGAACTTCATGAGATTCCCGTCATCCCATTCCTCCAAACTAGTGAGGTCCCTCTGGATGGCAGCACAACCTTCCAGTGTATCAGCCACTTCTCCCAGTTTCGTGTCATCAGCAAACTGGCTGAAGGTGCACTCTGTCCCGTTATCCAGATCATTAATGAAGACTCTGAACAGGATGGGACCAGGTTCACAAAGGGAAAGTCCTATCCTTCTACTAGAAGGTCATCCAGCTAGTAGGTGATGGGAAGGCAGTAGATGCAGGGTTTTTTCTGTTTTTTAGCAAGAATTTTTGTGCTGTCCCTTGCAGCATCCTTCTGGACAAGTTATCCAACTGAGGGAAGTGTGTTTAAGGTGTGCTGGGTGAATAACTAGCTGAAGAGAAGAGCTCAAAGGGTTGTGGTGGATTGGACTACATTTAGCTGAAGACTAGTCACTAGTAATGTTTCTCGGGATCTTTAGTTCTCTCAAGCTTTAGTTTGTCAGTATCTCAGTCCTCTTCAATATATTTATCAGTGGTCAGCATGCAGGATTGGAATGCACTGTTGCTGGTGATACAAAATTGGGAGGGGCTGTTGACTCTCTTGAAGGACAGGAGGCCTTGCAGAGGAATCTGGATAGATTGTAGCATCAAACACAGTATAACCAGTTGGTGGGGAGAAGGGATTATCACACTTAATTCAGCATTGACGGCGCCTCACCTGGAGTACTGTGTGCAGTTCTGGGCCCCACAATTTAAGAAAGACTTGTAGGTCCTTCAGTGTGTCCAGAGCAGTGAAACAAAGCTGGTGAAAGAGCTGAAAGGAATGGACAGGGGCTTTGGGTTTGTGTAATTTGAGAAAAAGATGCTAAAGGACAAACTCATTTCTCTGTATAACTTCCTAAAAAGAGGAAATGGAGAGGGAGGTGCTGACCTCTTCTCCCTGGTATCCAGTGACTGTACATGTCGTATGGCTTAAAGCCATGCCAGGGGAGGTTCACATTGGACAATAGGAAATATTTCTTTGCAGAGAGGGTGATCAAACACTGGGACAGGCTTCCTAGAGAGGTGGTGGATGACCCAAGCCTGTCAGTGTTTAAGAGACATTTGGACAAAGTCCTTACCAACATGCTTTAGCTTTTGGTCAGACCTGAACTGGTCAACCAGTTGGACTAGATGATCACTGTAGGTCCCTTCCAACTGAAATAAAGTGTTCTATTCTCTTCTAGGTATTGACCTCTTGGGTACACCACTAGTTAGAGGCTTCCAACTGGACTTTGTTCCAGTGACTACCACTCTCTTGGCCCGGCCATTCAATCCACCTCACCATCTGCTCATCTAGCTCACATTTCATCAGACTCTCTATGAGGTTCTTATGGTACAAAGTGTTGAAATCCTTACTGAAAGTCAAGGTATACAGTATCCATTGTACTCCCATAGTGTAGCAAGACAGCCATTTCATTGTAGAGCTTTATCAAGTTGGCCATGCATGACTTCTCCTTGGTGAAGCTAAACCCATGACTTCTGATTATTTCTTGCCTTTCATGTGCCTGGAAGTATCTCCCAGGATTAATTGTGTCTTCACCTTCACAAGGAAAGAAATTAGGCTGCCTGGGTGTGTTGGGCCCTTTGACCTTTATGAAAATGGAAGTGACATTTGCTTTTCTCCAACCCTGAAGCACTTCTAATTTCCTGATCTTTCACAGATTATTGAGTGGCCTCTTAATGACATCAGTTAACACTGTCAGCAATGGTGGGTGCGTCCCATCAGGGCCCATAGACCTGATCCTCTTCTACTGTAAGCCTTACCCTCTTCCGGTCATTTCCTCCGGGGTCATGCATCTTTTAAGGTCACTCAAGGTCTTCCTAGTAGTCTGTGTGAAAAATACATTAGTCTTTTGCATGTACTGTATCACCAGTGCTAAGGTCTCATGCAGCAGCAGATACACATCTTCCCTAGTACTCTTTTTAGATCATCATGTACTTTTAGTAGCCATTCTTCTTGACTTTGACATTCCTTGATGGGTTCAGTTCCAGGTGGGCTTTGGCTTTCCTACCTCATCCCTGCATGCCTGCTTCCTCTCAGTTTACCTGTCCCTGTTTCCACCATCTGTATACTCCTGTTTTATGTTCATCTTTCGTTAGGAGCACTTGGTTCATCCACTTAGGGCTCCTTTTTGTCTTATTTCTTGATTGTTGAGAAGAACTGACTCTTGAGGTCAGTTATGTTATTTGATATTGTAGGACTTTAAATACTGTGGCATGGTGTAGAATCATCATTTAATCATTCCTTTTTTTTAAAAAAAGTTTTGATCAGGATTATATTTTATATGATAAAAAGTCTGGTGTTCTGTCAACATGTATTTTATCTTCTGTAAGAACAAAATCAAAAGACACAATGAAATAGTTTGATTCAGGTCACTTGGATATTACTTGTGTCCCTTGTGTGGCTAGCGGCCTCAAGAGAGTTATTACACAAATGTCTCATAAGCCTTTCCTCCTCTATGGGACAAATTTTGTAACCAGACAATGCATATCAATTGTCTTTGATAGCCATGAAGCATAATTTTAACTACTCCTGTTCAACCAAATAGTCTCTTCCTTTCTGAATTCCATCCTTGGAGAATTTTGCATGAAGGTAAATGAATTCTGGAAAGTTCTGTAAGAAACTACACTACACTGAACCTGTTGAACAAAGTCTTGATCAGAAATCAAGCAGTTCATTATATTTTTTTCTACTGGAAAACTAGCTAAAGAGATTTGAAAAGTGTAAATAACATTACAGTTGCAGTATAGATGTCCTATTTATGAAGAATTCTTGGTGTGCACAAGCTGAAGGAGACTGTATGTTTTAATTAGAAGTCAATTTAATTAGAATAGTATGGATTTTGTTCCTAAAAAATAGTACCCCCCATCCAATTATTCCTAGCCCCTGAGTTTTCTTATCTTATTCTTTTATAGTGATTTTCAGTTTAAAATACCCAGCAGTATTCATACAACAACAGCATAGGATGCTTGTTGTTGTGAAAGACCATGTTGCCCTCATCAAATGGATTTTGATAAACATAGAGAAAAAGAAACTTAGGCTTGTTTTTTATTTTGTCTTGAAAAATCACTGCTTATAGTCCAGCAGTGCTGAAATACATATAACGAGCAAAATATGCTATATTGCTTAATTTAAATAATATTACTTGTTATTTACTATCACAGATAGTAAATTTATTGTGTCAATTTATGGAAACATTGTCTATCTAAGAATAGGACATTTTCATATAGCAGGTCTGGTCACCTCGTTGTGTTATTAACTTCATGCAGAAAATGTTTTCTGTGACAAGCT
>NW_008659691.1:54839-61407 GCF_000695815.1 Acanthisitta chloris | reverse complement strand
TTTTAGAAATAACAAATGTTATTTAGGATGTCATTTAGAAACTAGAACAAAGGAAATGCAAAGAAAACCAGAGCAGAGCAAATATTAATATGAGTACAGTCAGAGAGGAGAGACAAAGATGGGAGGTTGCTTTCAGTACAGATCATATTGGTTAATACTACTAATAATTAACTATATTAATTTTAATAATAATTAGCAAAGCAAGATAAAATTTAGCCACCCAATATCCCTGTGAAGTTACAGACTGTTTATGACCTGACTATTATAGGTTTGCATGAACTTCTAACATTAACATTTTATTCCAAAATAAAAGCTCTTCACATAGCTCCTGAAAATCAGATGCAGTCAAATTGCTCAGAAATGGTGACTGTCTTGAGAATTCTGTCAATAAAAGTCAACTGCAAACATAATTGATGGGACTCTGAGGTTCATGTCCACATCTAAACAGTCTAAATTATAAGAGTGTAATCGTACTGAAGCCATTGAAAATGTCATTGCTAGAATTATTTTCACATAATACATTAATATATATTTCTATTAATGTTGTATATGGGAAGCTAAAAATAGTATTAATTTACAAAATTGTAGCTATAAATGGATCCTTTGATTCTTATTGCTACAGAATATCCAGTCCACTGAGAAACTGGGGTTTTCATATTATTTCTTGATGCACATTCAAATTACATATAAATATTAGATAATGAGAGTCACATGGTACACACTCTCCAAATTATAGCTGTTTGAACAGCAGCTACTTTTTCAGCCAGTGCATCTTGCAAACTAAACCTGTAAGGCTGTTTTTTTATCTAACATGCAAATTGCATATTGAGTGATATGTTTTTGAGTGACCTCAAATTTTGGCATTTAAATATATGATTTAACCTGTCTGCCTGCATTATGGTTATTGGGGACAATGTTTAGTGCACAGGATATTAATTACTTCAGTTTACACATACTCAAATATTTCAGAAGATGATATTGCACTGTTTCAAAACATCAGAGATTCAGAATTTTCAACATTTTCAAGGGTATACTACAGAGTTCTCTTCTTCTGCTCTGTCTTACATACATCTTGAAAGAGGGAAAACAAAAGTGACAGTAATTCACACTCCCCCTACTTTAGTAGTGTTTGGTAAGCACTGGTGTCAAACATTGACCCCCTAGCTAAATTTCTTTTCAATAACCTACTGTGGCCATTCAGATGAGCATTCATAATGTTAGTTTGTGTTCTGTACTTGCCTACCACAAGTTTAGGGAAAAACAAACAGAATAGGAATTGCATTTTCTTATCATCATGATGATGGAAATCCCTCCCCTCATTGGAGTAACATGGACTGAGTTCTGAAGGACTGAAAGAATAGAAATTATAAAAACAGCCACTGAAAACAATGTTGCGCATAGTGGTGCAACCATTGAAAATTGAACAGTGTTCTTCATATAGATAGTCCCCAGAGAAATCTTTTAACTTGAACTTGAACATAATGCCCTAAGTACACTAAGTTGGGTGGGAGTGTCAATCTATCTGAGTGTAGGAAGGCTCTACAGAGAGACTACTTGATCAATGGGTTGAGAACAACTGCATGAGATTCAATAAGGCAAAGTGCTAGGTCCTACACATGGGACACAACATCCCCAGCAGTGCTACAGGCTGGGGGAGAAGCGGCTCAAGTGTTGTTTGTCAGAAAAGGACTTGGGAGTGCTGGAGGACAACTGGCTCAATATGAGCCAACAATGCACAGGTAGCCAAGAAGACCAGTGGCATCTTGGCCTGTATCAAGAATAGTGTGGCCAGCAGGACTAGGGAAGTGATCATTCCCCTCTACTTGGAACTGGTGAGGCGACGCCTCGAGTGCTGTGTTCTGTTGGGCCCCTCACTTAAAAAGGGACATTGAGGCACTGGAGAGAGTCCAGCGAGGGGCAACCAGGCTCATAAAGGGTCTGGAAAACATTTCTTATGAGGAAGAGCTGAGGGAAGTGGGTTTGTTTAGCCTTGAGAAGAGGTGGCTCAGGGGTGACCTCATTGCTCTCTACAGCTACCTGAAAGGAGGTTGCAGAGAGGTGGGTGATGGTCTCTCTGCCATGTGAGAGTACTGGAGGAAACAGTCATAACTGAGTCAGGGAGGATTCAGAGTAGATATTAAGAATTATTTTTTCCCTGTTAGGGTAGCCAGACACTGGAATTAATTGCCCAGGGAAGTGGTGGAGTCACCATCCCTGGAAGTGTTTGAGAGGCATCTAGGTCTGGTGCTGGAGGGTATGGTTTAGGGTTTAGAAGTTCCAGCAGAGGGCAGGTTAATAGCTGGAATCGATCTCAGAGGTCTCCTCCAACCTTGCTGATTCTATGATTCTGTGATTCTATAATCACATCTGTAATCTCTCTTCTGTCTCCTTCGTTAAACCTGAGGGAGAAACTGATTGAAATGCAACATTTTCAAGTGTTCTAATTTCCCCAAGGTCATTTTAGGAGATTGGAGGAATTAAACCATACACAATGACATGCTGCTTGATTACATTTTTAACACCTCATCAGTGTTCTTTAGAAATTCACATTTTTCACTACCTGTTCTTCTCTAAGTTATAGGTCCCATTGTTCAGCTTTCCATACTTTGAGATTTTGTTTCATTATATTGAGATTCAGTCAGAGAAGAGGAGTTGGAAAAGTGAATTAAAAAACAGTCCCTGATAATCATGAAGACATGACCTACATTGTCTTCTTTGACATATCTGCCCATATATTCATACAGAATGGGACAGAGAGATATTTTTGGAGGCAAAAAACGTGGTTAGCAGTACCTTTTTTTCCACCATGCTTGTAATCCCATGGCTTTTCACAGATGAGAGTGATGAATTACTATCAACACAAGACAGCTTTTTGATGTGTCCTCTTGTACATGAAAAACTGGGCTGAGACCACCTGAACTCATTTCTCTGGAGATTTTGAACAAGTATAAAAAATGGTTTTGTTTTGGACTTGGTAGGCCTCAGAAATGAAAATGCCAGTATGTCGAGGACAACACATCAATCTAATTTGCTACCTGCATATTTTTTTTCTGAAATTGCTGCACAGTATGTGATAGAGCAGCAACCATATTCCACTATTAAGCTGTAGTTCTTTCTAGGAAGTGAGAGTTTGTCTTTTTAAAACAAGCTTAGATTGCAAAGGCTGTAGGTGCAAACAGCTAGTGAATACTCATTTATTAATTTTGAAGTCATGCAGGGAACCTATTTAATTAAAAGAGGGAGACAAAATGGGATGAGGAGTTGTAGTTAAATCACTCAGTGCTATACAACAACATTGCATTTTTATTGGCTTTTTCCTAAAGAACAATTTGATATTTTACAGTGGGATTATTCTGCTTTGTTATTTTGCTTTCTAATAAGAAAAGAGTAAAAGCAGATGTAAAAAACCAAACAGCTTTAGCTAAAGTAGCTTACAGGCAAGAAGTTTGGAAAGCTGTGGTTACATGCAAATATTGTTTCTTCTTACTTTCATCCAGCTGAATGACAAGAATTACTTCTGGTACCTTCTGATTGGAATAGACATACTGAAAACAGGATTTTCCAGAGCATGGGATCAGTACAGAAAAAGAATTTCTGGAGTACAGAAAGGTCACACAGTTTCTGTTTTCTATATAAGGATTCTTTGGATAACATCAGCATTTCCATCCATATTTTTTAATTCTTTGAGAATTAGTAAAAGCCTAGGGTTTCTTTATTTAAATGTGGGTTTTTTGAATACATGATAGCATCCATCATTAGCTAAGTTAATGAAGTGACAATATACATATACAACTCATGATCACTTCTAACAAAATTCTGCATCTCTGTCTATTTGCTTTTTCTAAGCTTTCTCCAACTTCAGTACACTAAAGGCACTCTCAGTCTTTAGGATTAATAAAAAAACTTGAGTTATTTCATGTATGATTGTTTCTTTGCATGTGTGGATCTGAAGTGTGAGATGTATAGTCTAATTAAGAATGTTGATACAAATTTTAACTTGAAGTTCTATGCCTTAATTCAGCTCCACTAAAATGAAGTCATACTAACGTATTTTCTTTTATACCAACTTTTCACTGCACCATAATAGATGCAAAATGGTACATAGAAATGCAATATTTTACCATTACTTCCTTGTGTCATAACTAGCTGTCAAGTTATCTGAGAATATTGCTATTAACTTCTGAAAAACATTAATATAAGTAAGAATATCCACATCTGATACACCATAGGCTAAAGTTAGACCAGATCACTTTTATCTTATCAATCCACTAAGGAAATATTGATCTTTGCTGAGGTAAATGAGACAATTTGTTATCCAACAGGCTAAGTATTGACTTCAAATATTGGCCCATCTGAGGGAAAACATTTCTTCATATTCAATGAAATATAAAGAACATGCGCAACTGAGCTTGATTGCATCTATCATAAAGATTAATACCAGGCCTTTGTGGGAGATCCTACACAAGAAGTTATTCTAGAAAGCATGGCACACATGAACATTGTAGCATGAATTCACTTCTGAGGAAGGATTTTATGCAATCAGCTGAAGGCATATAGTAATGCTATTCTGAGTAAAATGGAAACTAGCCATAAATCGTATGAGTTGTACCAGATGAACAATAAGTCTAAGTCAATTTATAGGTGATTGATAGAAACATATGTGTAAATGCAGACTTTCAATACAGGAAGATGCTAAAAACAGTCTTTGTCACAATGTTTCTTCCAGCTAAGAGCAAAAAAAATTCTTTTTTTTTTGTTTTAATTTGAAGTCACAATTCTAATGATTTTACACCTAAAGTACTTTAATCAATGAAATCAAACTGTATAACATTTGTATGTCATTCCTATGACTTCTGGAATGAATGACCTGTAGCCTCAGCTTGCCTAAGTGAGTATATTCATGACAAACCATATTACACTTAGAGATATTCAGATATACATTTAAAGAGCAAAAGATAACTATGGTAAGAGAGATGTGTTTAGTTAGCTAGGTTATTAGTCAATTGACTATGAAGAACTCAACTGGTTAAAAACCTGTAAGGATACTAAGCTGCTAAATTGACAGAGAA
Organism: Acanthisitta chloris; assembly: GCF_000695815.1. Lineage (NCBI taxonomy): Eukaryota > Metazoa > Chordata > Aves > Passeriformes > Acanthisittidae > Acanthisitta > Acanthisitta chloris. The sequence goes on along the minus strand of NW_008659691.1, from coordinate 56,338 downwards.
GTGTAAACTGCAAGTATCTGTATCCACTGAAATGATGAAAATCCCGTCTCATCTGCACTTGAAAGAAGCTATTTCTTCACAAGAACTCGCTATTCCACTCCAGACTCTTCAAGATCCATAAATTTGTGTTTCGGCACACACCCAGATGTTTTAATAAAAATCAGATTTAGTAAAGCTTGAAAACCAATCCAATATTATCATTAAAAATTCCCCTGCAGATGAATACTAGAGATCTATCCCTTCAGCTGCTTTGATTTATATATGTTGCATTTTTTACGTGAAAAATCTCCTGCAAGCCTACAGTTATATATTCTGGCTTTGTCTCAGGCTGTGGTAATCAGTGTAAGTAGATGTCCTTGGGAACTAAAATATATGTGTAAGTCTGCTTGTTGAACAGTCATTGTCCTCATGCACCCAAGCACAACCAAATTCTACAGAGTATGGTTTTAGCAGCTAGGATCAGGCTTTTCTCATAGAGGAGTCAAAAAGTCAGAGTGTGTACTAACTGATGTTACTCTGTTTCCTGAGACAATTTAAGTCTCTATCTTTCACTGCCCCAGAGACAGTTTTAACCATCAAGCTAACATGTTGATATATATTTTTCTGGTTAAAGCCTTATTTTATGAGGCAATGAGTTGCTTTTGCATGCTGCTGAGATGCAACAACATCCGTCAGAGTTCAAAATATTCAGCAGCTGACAACAGATATTCAGAAACTTCCCAACTGGGACGGAATTTCAATTCCTGTTTACAGAAATGCCTGTGTGAGTAAAAACAAATTACTAGTCATACAAAACAAGCAGTTTTCTTGCTGTGAAAAACAGATACAAATAGGAACTGCATATGAAAACACTCCTGTGTATGCATCTCTGAGTTTTTATTCTCTGAGTAAAACTGCTTGAATGAAATAGGGCCTAGATTGGGTGAAACAGTAGATTTCTTGAGATGAGATTTTAAATTTCCATTGAGAACACAGATAATCCAGTTATCTGATTTATGAGTACATTATTCATTTGATCCAACTATTGTATGCTTAAGGATATACATAATAAATTTATAGACAGACACACGTCTTCATAGCACACTCAGTTCACATCTTTCATATCCAACTTATCATCTGACCTAGACATGCAGAATTATTGTCTTTCTTCTTTTGAAATGTATCAAACAGTAAAGACTTTTATATAACTCTGACAATTGTGGATTTCTGTCTCCTGTCACATTCCATACAGTAACTTCCAGTACAGATGAAACTGGGTAAAGAATTTTAAAAATTACTATATTACTGTATCCACAACAGATTTCATCTAGGTGTCATTCAGCCTGCAGCATGGAAACATCTTCCATTGCATAGTTAATATTCTACATTCTCATTTGTAACATCCGAGATTCCATTAAAAGCTTCTTAGAGCCATTACATTTTCTAGAGAAACAAAGCTACAGTATTTCATGCCCTTCTATTTTGAAGATAACCTTCCTAATATAGGCTCAAAATTCAAT
>NW_008659691.1:33321-54803 GCF_000695815.1 Acanthisitta chloris | reverse complement strand
TGGAACTAAGTAGTAACTAAGTCATAATAGGCTTATTAACATTCCATTTATTCAATAAATGTTGATAAACTTTTTTTTAAATACTTAAAGGAAAAATATCGTTACAAATTTGAGTTAAAAATCCACAAGAAATCCTTACAAGTAAACAGAAAAATATAATGGCTTCTCTATCTCTAATCCGAAATGCATCAAGTGCAGCCTTCACTTGGTTCAAAGGAGATGCAGTACTGCAGATGTGGGAAGAATATGGGAGAATGAGGCTTAAATGAGGGCTTTTCAGGCAGGGCAAGGTGTGAAAAAGAAAGAAAACACCCCAACAAGCAAACAACCAGCAAAAAAAAAAACCTGCCAAAAAACCCCCAAACAACCCTGACAATTTTCTGTAGACTAAGAAATTTTGAATAAGTAATATTATTATGCTGCATCTTAACTGAACCAGATACCCCATTTTTCAGACCGTATACTACAGACTTGAAGTACTCCAGCACAGCATTTCTATACTCTAAGTGGTCTCCAGTACCCTCAACTACAACAATTCTGGCTTGAAAGAGCTCGGTGTAAGAGCTGTAGCCCTTGTTGTCCTTTCCTCAATACTAGCTGGAACAACAAGCAGGCACTTGCAAGGCAACAGTGACAAATAGCTGTAAGATTTATCCACCCAGAACAGGACTACTTGAAAATGTATAGTTGCTTTCCTCCCAATGGCCTCTTGGCATTTAACTACACAGATCATGATAACATGCTGAACTGAAAAGGTTTTGTTTTGCTTAATTATTTCATTCTGGCTGGAAAAGAAAACATTGAACAAGCCATTCAAAGTATAAATAAAGCTAGAATTTGAAAAAAAAACCCACAAATGCTTTATGTAGTAAAGTAAATTCCGTGTCTTCAAATTTTTAGGCTTGTTTCTGTGATTCAAATAAGAACACTGCAGGTAATTGCTTAAAAATTCTGAGATTATTTCAGCATATTTAATACTTGAATTAGTATCACCTAAACAATTTGGAAGACATCCAAACATCAGGTAACAAAGGAGTTTTCTGGGAAACTGAAATTGTATGACTTATAATTAACAAAGATTAAATCCTGGAGAGGACAAAGATGTGTCATTTGGAGTGAAAATAACCCATTAATATTAAAGCAAATATTCAGGATGATTAAAATTGTCACAGTATACTTATTGGAGGAAAAAACTCCCACAAACCACCACATTCTGCTGAAATACACACACAAAAGATCCTTGAGTTATTTTAGAAAAAAAATCCACATTATATTTTAACTTAATTTTATAGGTAACTTTTTAAAACTTAAAATAAATAAATGAAAGTTAGCTAAGCCCTTTAAGAGAAAAGGTTTTATTTTAAAAAACCCAAATAAAACAACAAAAGCAATAAAAAAACCCCAAACCAACACCCAGTTTCATAACTAAAGGTACTACTGTTTAAATCTTTTGAACCCAGAATCAAATGGTAGCCCTAATATAAATAACTTCTTTGTATCATAGTAAGTGCTATTATTTTATAATACAATAATTTTACAATCCAAAGCTTTTTTTGGATGACTCTAAGTATTCTATTATTCTAAGAAATCATTTCTTTTTTTCAACTGTAAGAAAACTATCTCTTCTAGCACAGAAGGTCTTAGCAAAGTGTAACTTTCAATCCTGAACATACTATTGTAGTTCCACAATATATATTCTTTACTATCACTTAAGTCTAAATTTTAGTCTAATTTATATGCCAGGGCATTTTCCTTGCAATAAATTTTTACTTTGCATGTTAATAAAATTTTAGTCTTTTGTTGTTTGTTGGGTTTTTTTAAATCTCATTAAATATTCTACCTTTTATTATTATGAGACATTAGATTAGTAGGAAATAATCTGCTTTCATTCTACCTAAAGAGTTAATAGCATAATATTGGAAAGATGTCTTAGTTTGGCTTCATTCCAGTTTAAATACATGGAAGGTTTGTCTCAGCGATATTAAGATCTATTTGTTCATTAAGGCCCAAATTCTTGCTAAGGTCTTCACATAATATATGTACTACAAGTTAGTATTACTGCATTGCAAACAATAATAAATCATTTTTCATTTTAAAAAAATGTTTTAAGTGCTAGCTCATTGGCTTGCTTCATCATTCTATTCCTTTTGCTTCTCAATTTATTGGTAAAAGTGAACTGATGCTGAGATTGGGTTATGGATGCTTTCCAACATATTAAAATATTTATTCCACTGTAAGGAGAAATAATCAGGATCAAACTCTAGCCTACATTGTAAATAATAATTTTGGTTTATTGTTTATAGTCCAAACTTCTTTAGCAGGCCTTACTTGTTTCAATATCCTGATTATTCTTCAAGCATTTGAATTGTCTGAAAGGGAAAACAAGAAAATAAAATCAAACGAGAACATGTTTAACACTATCAGAATTAAGAAATCTATGAGATGTGTAGTAGATGTTTGAACAAACTAGAAACAGAAGGAGACATTAAGGTGACTTAAAGCACTGCACATAATAAAAGATCAGTTTCAACAAGTTTCTGGAACAGAAGAAATTGAAGACCTATCTGCCAGATACTACTATAATTAAACACATTGAGAAATTATCAGAAAATACGTAATATGGTCAAAAAAACAGCAATGAGTAACAATTTTAAAAGAGACACAAATAGTGAGGTTGGTGACTGACACAAGTCTTGTTACTTCCATTTTCTTCATTCTGTTCTAAGCCATTTAACATCTCTTTAGTGTTCATTGCATCCAGTAATGCTAACTCTTTACAGTTTATGAGCCATGGCCATAATCCATATTTTTCCTTCTAAGGAAATAAAAACACTGTCTGCCAAAAAATTATATAACCTCACTCTCACACACGCGCACACACACACACACACACACAATTGGGGCTTAGTTATCATTGCTCACTTAGGGTTTGTATGACATTTTGTAAGCATGTATTTACCAAGATTAATACTGATCTGAATTATCCCATCTACTTTGTAATTCATAAAATGCTTTAAGTGGTAGGAGATTTAAAATGATCGTTCTGCTGTAATATGGATTTGGTTTAAAATCCAATTAGAAAAAGCATCAAGAGCATCTCTACAATAATTATGCTATTGTTTTCCATTCTTTGTTAACATTTCAGTTTTAATCCATATCTGTAACTTTTATTTAAACTAGAAGTAAGTGACATAATCAGCAGAACTGGGAACATGTTCAAGGCCAGACTGAATGTACCTACATCTATATTGCTAAATAAAGAGATAGCCAGGGAGCAATATGAAAGATTGTACCTCTGTATTACTCAGTTTGCATAATTGCTAGATCCCTCATCTATGCATACTCCACCTGGGTTTCTCAGGCAGCACTCAAGGCACTCATTGCTCTATGAACTGCTCTCAAAAAGCACTATGGATGTGACTGGATGGGAGTGGCCTCCTCTGTCCCAGACAGGAACATCCTGAAGATTTTGCACTCTCACGCTTCCTCCTGCAACATGCCTGTAAAGGTAACAAATACCCTAAAAGTCACACTGAAGAACACCCTTCACATTATTTTGGAAGCTATGACCTGGGAGAAGAGAAAAAAATCCTAATTTTTGTACTACAGGCACAGCCTCTGGATTCAGAGGAGGTCTGGGGGCACATGATGAATAGCAAGTCTGAGAAGAGTTTGTAGAGCTAGATAGGTCTCAATAGTGTGGCAGTAAGCCGGTTTGTACCTCTAGACTTTGGGGCCAAAGGTCAGTCCATGAATCACTATTGCTTGGCTTCAGAATCACAGGAAAGAGCTACACATGATTAATGTTTGCTATCAGTGAGACAGGATGCCCAAATGAAGCAGTCAGCTCATTTCTATGGTTCATGAAGGGGCTGGGATACTGTCTCAATTTTCTTTTCATTTGCATCTATCTTCCTTCTGGATTGCAACACTGGAGAGTCACACTAGTACATTTATGCAACAGAAGCCAACAGAAGTATAGGACCCAAAGCAAAAGTCATGTCAAATCTACTTGAAAATATGGATATATTTCATAATGTAAACCTGTCCTAACTTTATTGATACCTCTAGTCTACTGTCCACATTTCTTGCATACAGCAATTGACACTGGAAGCCACTAATAACAGGATAGGTTTTGATTAAGGTCCACATGCAGAAAAAAACCCAAAACAAACCAACAAATAAAAAACACCAAACCCATGGAAGACTAAATTTCCTCCTCCAGAAACCAAGAAGCAGACCCAGGTACTAAGACAAGAGTTCACAGAGCTTCCTGGTGGGCAAAACTGGCCAGTGCATGGGACTGGGACAGAATTATTGCACTTCAGAGCAGAGATGCAGTGCTCAGCAAACCACTGTGTGAATAGGAGTTACTCATACACTGATGCCTTGACCTTGCCTTATTATTTCATAAGACCACATTTTGTCATGACCACATTTTGTCATGAAGTACTTATTATTTTGGGCAATATGCATGATTATATTTGCCTGGGAACTGAAAGTAGAATTTAGCATGTTGGAATGATAATATGATACTCAGAGTATCATATTAATTAGAATTGGAAACACAGAGCTGCATCCATAAAATATTGTTGCTTGTAAACTTTTTCTTAGATACAATGATGAGCTGATTGATTACAGTTTATAACAGCATTAATCTCTTCAATATCATTAATTAGCACTTAATAACTAATTTGCTGGAGCTCTAACTGCCCTTGGCTTTCCCTCAAGCTGTTCCAAACTGGTCATTTACTGGTGGCTACAATTGATTTCTCAGGGTTTTATTTAAAATAAATTTTATTTCAATTCAGCACCCACAGAGCCTAATCTTAATTCAGTAAACAAAAATCATTCTCTGCCTTAGCAGCAGACCTCTTGTTTTCATTCTCTTTGGTATATGGCTTCAGGGATATATGGGGATGTAAGATCTGTGGCTAAAAGCTAAAGCAAAAACCAGAGCTCTGCTATTCTTTATTCCAAATTTTAAAGTCATAGGAGTGCCCAAAAAGGAAGAGCACTCTATTGACATTTGGTGGAAATAATCGAGACAAATTAAGTGCTCCAGTAGCCCACCTGCACCTTATTTGTTTACACATATTTGTGCTTGGAAACTACTTCTCCTAATACCACAATGTAGGGACATTTCTAATTATAACAGTGTACAGGAATGATGGAAAATTAAATGTGTGCAAACAAAGTAGACAGTTAACATAATACAATAGGCAGCAGGATAAAAAGGTACAGCCTTTATTTTAAAAAAAAATAAACAGCAACCAAACAAAACTCCAGGGAAATATTTTCTAAAAGATAGCAAGTTTAAGATGTATCTTGAACTTGAGAAAAAAAAGAGTTTGTTTAGCAAACCCTTCTATTTTACAAAATTTTCCATTTGCAATGCTTTTTGAATTCTTGGCAATCATTTATAAACACAGGGAATAGCTAGTAAAGCTGCTAGAAGAACAAAGAGGGGAGGAAAAATGATGAGCATGTAGCATATCAAGGAGCAATGAGGTATTGTCACCATGAGCAAAGCAGGTCGCATCACCATAGGTCAGCAGTAGGGCTTTACTACCCTGCAAGACTGAGGAATCCCAGCTATGAGGTGCATGTTGCTGCAGAAGCGGAGAAAAAAACAGCTGACTTAGGAGTTACCTCATAAAAAAGGCCCATGGTATAGGTAGCAGTTAGGAGCTGTATGTTATCTGTTTATGTACTCTATTATGTTATCCTTTTATCCCTCAAATAACACATTCTTTGTAAAATCAAGCAATTTATGTTTTTGAATGAGGAAAATAAGAGATGGCTATGGACCAGAAAGCACATTTTCCAGTGTTTATGTATGAGGACTTAAATCTGCAAAAGAAAAATTGAGATTAGCCAATATGATTCCAAATAAAGTCTGACTGAAGGGTTATACGGAATTCAAATCTGTGATGACCATACTACTGGACAGAAGTTACACCGTGTCATTATTCCTTTGCAGCTCTCTATTAGATCATCTTTCTCTTTGGCATCTCTGTATAATTTTTTCCCTTGAATTTATTTGGTCTCTGTAAGTACTGAAATGTTGCTTTCCTCCTCCAGTCAAACTAAAATGACTACCTTTCCATCCATGCCCAAATTTTTCAAACAAGTACTTTGATGACTGATTCCATGTACCTCTGGTTATATATGGGTTTCCCTGGGAATAGCTACAAAGCCACACTATTGTCATTCTTCACACCTTTCACTGAACCTTAATGTGAGGCCTAAATGAAATGATATAGAAATTATGTAGTGAGAGGCCCTGACTACACCTTTAAGCTTTAATCAGATTTGTCTTATATAATTAAGCCCCTTCCCGCTCTTTCAGCAATCTCATTGTTTAGATATTTATGCATCATTCACACATTTATAAAGTGGGAGCTGACTGTTGGGGGGGTTCAGGTACAAAGAGGTGACGCCATTATTATCTCGTGACTGACCTTTATTATTTACAAAAGTGATTCTTTTATACACACATATTATTAGCGTATTTGTCTTATATAATTAAGCCCCTTCCCGCTCTTTCAGCAATCTCATTGTTTAGATATTTATGCATCATTCACACATTTATAAAGTGGGAGCTGACTGTTGGGGGGGTTCAGGTACAAAGAGGTGACGCCATTATTATCTCGTGACTGACCTTTATTATTTACAAAAGTGATTCTTTTATACACACATATTATTAGCGTCCACTTATCGTTGGTACTATTACTAGACTAGCCCACCTTACACACAACATAATTGATTATTAACATATCAATCATAAAATGCCCCAGTCATTGTTCTCCACCTCTAATGATCTTCAGCTCCTGCATCCCACAGCCAGGAGCTGCTTATCTTGCTACTCCCTTTCTCACATTCCAGCTGCAGCAGTGTCCTTGAACAGCTTAGCTTGCAGCTTGCTCAGGCCCTGCTAGCAAGGCTGGATTGCTCACGTGTCCATTAGCAATCAGAAATTCTCCCACAGACTGTCTCATGTTTGTTGAGCTAGTGACAGAATGGGACCCTGAGCCATGAATGGAGTCTCTTGGTAAACCTGCAGAACAGAATCACAGAAAAAACGAGAAAACCTTCTGGCTATACAAAATGGCTCAGACAAGAAGCATGGAAGGGATTTCCACTGTTCCAAACAGATACATATAACTCCATGTAAATGGTTCCATCATATATTTGTGTTGTGCAGGTTTGGTTTTTACCCCTTAATTCCATGAGAGAAAATATTTTACAGCTAACAAAACCCTACTGCCCCTCCCACCTCTTCCAAAAAGATCCCCAAAAACCCACCACCAACAAAAAGATTAAGAAGAAACAGAAAACATTAGAATTCAATTTTTTCAAGCTTTGCAATAAACATGACACTATGAAAATGAAATGGGCATGAAATATATTAGTAACTAAACTGAGGGGGCTTTTTTCATAGATTGGGTTGCCAAAATTTCATTTATTTTGCTTTCTTTTTTATATGAAAAAACAGTCTCATCAAGAAAAATTGTTACTGTGATAGAAGTACCCTACAGAATGCCTATATATACAAGTTTTTGTGCACACACAAAAATTTTAAATCAAATACTTTTCTTTTAGAATTATAAATCTGCATTTGTTGACTGGATGATTGACATACACATATAGACACAGAGGGACTGGCTGAACTGACTGACACTACCACCATGCATGGAAGACTTTTGTCTCAAGGAAAGCACACATATTAGCTGTTGTTTATTTGAGTTCCAATTTAAGACTTCCACTATTCAGCTAGCTCTGTCAAAGTCTTGTCACTCACTCTTCAGTGACAAGTTCTCTCCTGTTCTTTTTCTCCCAGCCAATACTCTGGTCTATTTATTTGTTACCTGTAGTCTTGACAGCCCTAGCCTCCTCCCATATAGCTTCTACACCTTTGTCCAGTTTTTTCAAAGTATCAAAGTAAAAGACATGACCCTGTTTAGGAAAACTAACTTTCTGTCCTCTAAACTTTCATCATCTTCCTATCACACTTATGTATAGTCTTCTTCAGATTTTCCATAACATTATCCATGTCTAATTACTCATTATTTTCTTAAATATGCTCTGAACCCTCATCTGTTCTTCACATTCTGAATGCTTCCTTTGTTCCTTTTAGACAATTTTATATCATTGATTTTTTATTCTAGTCTTTTTAGTATGAAATAATTTTCCACTTCCCATTCACTAAGCAAACTCTTTCTTTCTTATCCTGGACATCTTTTGCTCAAAAAGCAAAAATATGGATGTTTTTTTCATTAAAAAGACAATAGGCTAACTTGCCTTCCCTTCTTTTATTTACATCTTGGGTAAATGCAGGCAAGTTTCTTAGGATCAAATTCAAAAGAAGATCAAAAGCAAATATTCACTTAGGACAAGACAGGTAAGGCAGTGGAAATAAAAATCTATGTACTCACACAGTATATCAGTTAATTTAAGCTGCATCTATACTACTATATTAAATGTTTCCAGAACCAATGCCTGACATTGAGTCTGAGAGGCATTAAATGACTCCTTCTGTGTGTCGGTGTCTGTCCAACCACTGAGTTCTTTCATCCTCCAAAACAGGAAAGCAGACCCAAAATGATAATTAAGAATGTCCATAGCAGTCTGAAAACTCCTGAACCATGCCCAGGAATTATTTGGGAGAGTGCTAATTGGCTCAGGTCAAATTACCAACCTCAATATAAAAATTAAAAATCAAATGAAAGAAATAGACCCTGAAGTTTCAGAGCATATAAACCTTCCCTGGAGTTGTTTAATTTATTAGTAGAAACACAGAAAAAAAACATCTCAGGACAGGACGCATCTAACACATGCTCTACTGTTGTAAATCAGACGTTATCTTGAAACATGCGTCATGGTTTTAGCTTCAAATATGCTTGCTGCCTTTTTCCATATTTTTTTAAAAATTTTATTGTTTTTTAGGAAAGCCACTATAGTCTTCTAGACAGGCCCTAAATGCCCCATTTCTTTAAAAAAAATAAAAAACATTTTAAAAACATGTTTTGTGTGTTTCTAGGAAGCAAAGACAGATTTTCTTTCAGTAGACACTGAAATTCACAGTCTGTGGTTTGCCATATTGGCCAGGTACTAATAATAATGGCTTTTTACTTAGTATTTTTCCTTTGAGCTCACTAAATTTTTTTTTATCCAAAACTGACTACTGTTTTGGGAAAAGCAGGTACCAGTGCAGACACTCCTAACATTTGTTAGGAACTGCAGTGACAGGATAAGGGGTAACAGGTTCAAATTGAATGAGGGAAAATTTAGGCTAGATATAAGAGAAAAGTGGGTTTTTTCCTGCAAGAGTGGTGAGAAATTGGAACAGTTTGCCCAGGGGCATGGTGGCTGCCCCAACCCTGGCAGTGTTTGAAGCCAAGCTGGATAAGGCCTCGAGCAACCTGGTCTAGTGAGGTGGTGTCCCTGCCCATGGCAGGGGGTTGGGACTAAGTGATCTGTAAGATCCATTCCAACCCCTAAGTTCTATGATTCTTTGATTCTAAAATCTGTTTATGCAGTCAAATATATTTTATTGGGAGGCACACAATTCTGTATTAAAAATTGTACCATAATACCCACCAACCTGATGAAGATGTGCTATTTTTTGTAAATAAACCATTAAAGCAGAAGGAGCATCATTATGGGTAAATGTCATGGTTTAACCTCAACCAGCAACCAAACACCATGAAGCCACTTGAGAACTCCCCTACCAACAGGGTGGGAAAGAGAGTTGGAAGGGTAAAAGCTAGAAAACTCATGGGTTGAGACAAAGACAGTTTAATAGGGAAAGCAAAAGCTGCACACACAAGCAAAGCAAAACAAGGAATTAATTCATTGCTTCCCATTGGCAGGAGGTGTTTAGCCATCTCCAGGAGAGCAGGGCTCATCATGTGTAACGGTTCCTTGGGAAGACAAACGCCATGCCTCCAAAGTGTTCTCCACTTCCTCCTTCTTCCTCCCACTTCATATGCTGAGGATGATGTCATATCATATGGAATATCTCTTTGGTCAGTTTGGGTTACCTGTCCCAACTGTGGCTCCTCCCAGTCTCCCATGAACTCCCAACTTCCTTACCAGCATGGCAATGCAAAAGCAGTAAAGGCCTTGGCTCTGGGAAAGCTCTGCTCAGCAATAACAAAAACATCTCTATATTATCAACACCGTGTTCAACATGAATCCAAAACACAGACCCATGCTTGCCACTGTGAAAAGAGTTAACTTTACTTCAGGCCAAACAAGCATGGTAAAGCATACATAAGTGATCTCTATCACCCACTTTAAATACTATTTTATTATACAAAAGACACATTTCTTGTAATACTACCATCCTGTTAATTTACCAGATTAATGAAACACATTGTCTAGTGCATGTTTTCTCACCAAATGAGACTTCTGAATTGAAATAAGGTTTCAGTAACAGAGGTAGTCAGTGATCTTTTGCAGTAGAAGTGTATATCCTCAAGGTTAATGTCTTTTGAATGGAAGTATGAAATAAGGATTGGAGCTTCCTACTTTCAGGAAGGACCATGGAACTGAACCTTCATCATCCATGTCTCAATCACCACTCTGGCATCTGGACATCTGCATAAATTTGGAGATTGCTACACATTTTCAGAGCGTGTGTGTCAGGCGTGTTTGAGAATGCCAACTCTAACAGCTGCCTCAGGGAATGGAGCCAAACAAAGAATAATTTCTCGGTCTCAACAGGATTTAGGTTTATGTATCACAACATTTCATAAGGCAGAAGAACACCTTGGCAAGGTTAGAATCATAACTCTCTATGTCATTTTACAGTCAAAAAATAAGCTTCACCAGGGAAAATCAGCAGGTAAATGAGGCTTTTCTTTTCTCCATGTATTATTTGTCATTGTGAATTGTTTGCCATTATGTCAAATCACTGCAAAAATAGCTAGAATCTGTCTCATATGATTAAGATTTTTCTCTGTTGCAGCATTACTATGGCTAATGCTGTTGATTATAAGAATAAAGCCTAAAGTTCTGCTTTTCATTTACAGTCCTCCCCCAGTTTAATTTTAATATTGCTTGGGGGGGTTGTTTTATTAGAAACCTAGTGTGATTATCTTGGACTTTCAGTCTGTGATGTTGAAAAAAATGGATAAATAACACTTTAGAATCTATTTTTCAAATCACTGGGAGAAATTTAAATTCCTTTGCTGGGAAAACCATTAACTTTTCATGTTATAGTTTTATTTCTAGTCAAAAGAATCCCAAGTCTCTTCATTTTCACTCTTTACTACCTCTAAAAAGAATGTTCTTTATCAAAATTCTAGGAGTCAGGACTTTCAGGTGCCAGGAGATCAAACTTCAACTCAAGTGAAAGGCAGCAGGAGCTAGAAGTTAAGCATCAGGCATCAAGAAAGCAATAGCCAGGTGTCAGAGTCAGTCAACATGCCGTGTGATATAAGGATCTAAAGAGAAGACGGAGTTATTCCTTAAGAAAAGCATCCTAATTTTGGTATGTTTATAATTAAATTTTAGTTTTATTTCCTAGTCAAACTAGGATTGCACTAATTAATTTTGTGTGTATGTGTTAATTGTTTGCCTGTTATCCTCAAATACCTCAAAAGGTCAGTAATCTCTGATATGCTGAGTTCTTCAAGATTTATGGTAAAGGGTAGATAAGTAGAAAAGAAAAGCCTGTAAGTGTTCCTGTTTTTAAAGAGATGAAATATGAGTTCAACAGGGGTTGAAGCAGATACAACAGAAAACACTGAATCCAAGATACATCATGCAAGAAGTAACTACTATAAGATTTTTGAAAATACTCTTGCACTTAACTAGAACCTTGAGTTGCCAGAATTGTGCTAGTAAATTTATCAGGGTCACAGCATGAGTTCTAGCCCTTGTGCCTGGTTATCTATGATGTTTAATTGTTAACATGTTCTCTTGCATAGTTTTTGATTTCAAACTTCTTCAGGTGTAGTTTCTTTGATGGCATGGGCCAGCAACCATTCCCAAATGGAACTGTGACATCTGGGGTTGGAAGAAGTTTGCAAGTGAGTTAAGGTATGCCACATCGACCATTCAAGCAGAACTTGAGAAAAGTCACTTATACTGCTTAGCTTTCCAGTATAGATGCAACCCCAAGATTGCAGGCTTTGGGGTTTTTTTCACCTAGTTGGCAACTTGTTCAAATATTGGCATATTTGGACAGAACTAGATTCAACTACTTTCATCCAGAAGAGTTTCCTCACCAGCAGATGATAGGACTCACTGTGTGGTCAGCATCTTCTTACTCTTCTGCTGAAGTTGTGCATAAAGGAATGGAAGGTTCGCTGAAGTATGTCAAGAACATAATTCTATGTGCAAGAGACTAGGATGTCACCTGAAACAGGGAAGATATGAAATACAGTACCTGTTTCAGAAATGGTCAGACTTTTTGGTTGTGGCTATATAAGTAAATTTCAGAATAACTATTTAGAACGGACATAACAGTTCAAGATTTTTCCTTTCCCAGCAGGATTTCCTAACCACTCCCTAGTCAGGTAAAACAGATATAGCCAGATGGTCAGTCTATTCCCTTAAGAGATGTGATTTTGAATAATTTTAGGTGAGGAAAAGGAATGAATTTACCTCTTCTACCATCTGGGCAGCACTTTTAACTGTCTCATTCTTACAGAAAAAGAGAACACTACTGCTTCAAGCTTAGTTTAATGAAAATAACATCTGAACTATTTGTTAGCAGTCCATTTCTGTCACTATGTTAAGTTAATGGTAAAAAATATTTTCATATCCAACATAGTGAAATTTTGGAAGAGGAATTTCTTGCTTTGTGTTTTGACTGAACTGAGTTACAAAGTAATCTCTGAACTGCTGAGCTGTAATAAAACTGGTGCAGTTCTAGGCATGCACAAGGAAATAACTGCAAAGGTTTAAGAAATTTAAAGTAAAGAGACAGAGAGTGTCTGTAATAAAGACAGGCAGAGAGTTAGAGGGAAGCTGAGTAGTAATTTTTAGAATCACAGATTTTGAATTGTGTAGTTTTCACTCTGTTCTCATTGTAGATTACAGAATCTTTTTTTTTTTTCTTCTTTTAATCTGATAAATGAGATTGCATTTCTGGCTGCCGGGTCTTGCCATTATGATTTATGAATGTCAACTCAATGTCTGCTACATTTTTCCTTTTGTTCATTACATTTTAAATCTACAATGAACCATTGCATTGCAAACTACTTGGATGGCAGCTTCAGAAACTCCATCACATAACTCTTTGTGTGGGCAATATCTTTAGTTCCGAACAAGACAGGATCTAAATAATCTATTGAAGATCACCCTGTTTCTCTTGTGAGAAATACAAATTTCCTAAACTTATAAGCTTTTTTGTGCCATTTTACTGACTTTGCACAGTTCCATACGAGATTTGCCAGTGACTCTAGAAACAATGTCTTTGTTAGCATTTTGAAACTATATAAATATATTCTGGGTACATTAAAAAAATAAGATATACTCTCACCCTGAAGTGACAAGAAACAGAAAGTATGATCGTACAACATAAGTTTTTAGAGAGAAGAAGGTCTGGCAGATTGTAATGCCATCTGAAAGACACCAAGAAGAGACTTGATGAAAGTCCTATCTTTTGTATATACCCTGCAATTATCCCAAAATGCTGAGGTGAGCTGAATGAGAAAGTCCTACGTCATTCAAGGAGAATATAGGATGATTGCTCAGCCATTCCTTATAACAGGTAGAGGTGAAATGGTGTGTATCAGAAAGTCATAAAGATTGATGGCATCTCCTGCTTCCAAATGTATCTATCTGCATGCAAACCACTTGCAATATGAATTGATGGAAAACAAAGGCTGTTTGCCCAGGAAAGGTGCTTTGGTAGGCTTAATTTCCATAGCCCATTTACACAGCTGAAGCTAGAATGTCCCAGAGAAATCAGCTGGATCATGATAAGAATTCAAAGCAACAAAACTAAATAAAAAGAGGTTATTAGCTACATTGCAGTAAGCAAACAGTAAAGTCTTAAGTGATCAATACTTGACAAGAGATATGTCACAAACTGCATGTATAGGTCAGACACACAAAGTTTTTTAAATAAATCGACTGACTAATGGACAAGGCACATAAAATGTCACTTTTTATCTCTCAGTTGGTATTTTTCTCACAGAGTGAAAAAAATAAAAAATCACCTCCCTCAGAGATTTGATCGAAAAGATAGTCACTCCTGATACAAGTTTAAGGGGAAAAAACTGCAATCAAGTGGAAATTTTTGTCAGTACCTTAATCTCTGATTTGTAGAAGGTTGTGCTTTGGGATATTTGGTATGTCTGAGAATTGCCACCAAAGAGCCCTTCTGTTCTTTAATGGCTGCACTAAATCTTAACAAACGTGAGCATGAAAACTATTGTGCTGTACTTGCGAGGCATATATCAAAGTTGTATTTTTTTAGAGCTTGGAAAGGCAGTTGAATCATGCATGGTCTTTATGGAGCTCTGATCAGGCTGATAAAGGCAGTTCAGCTTCAATAAATGCTTTTTAAGTGAATGTTTTGGAAAGTGAATAGGAAATTCAAAGCTCAAACTATTGCCAAACTGCTCCCATAGCACTTTGATCACTTTGCTACTGACATTTTGTTGAAAATGTCTTGTTTTTATTAAAATGTTAGCATCTGGGGATTCAGAAAGTTAAGTGTAGTCACTGAAAAAATAATGTAGAGTAAAACTGAGTGACATAACTTACTAAGTACTTTGTACACATCTCTTAAAAAAGAATACTTTTTCCCTGTGGGGTCAAACACAGCTTTGCTCTTCTCTGTAAAAAAGTTCATATTGTTAAAGCAAGAGAAGTGCAGAGGAAAAATCAAACAGCAGTACTTTGCCTGAGGCAACACACCCTCCTCCAGTTATAAGCTTTTGCTATGAAAAAAATGTAGACATTCAATAGTTTAAAAACTGATAAAATACAAAAAACATATCAAATGGAGAGTGTGAATCTTGTTCTGTTAAGTATTTAGTCAGATTACTTTCTGTTGAAGGACATCAAGGACAAGCTGTCATAATTACCTTATTTTTATCATTACACAGAATACATAAACATATTTTCACCAGTATAAAGTTCCTTCTTTCTCAGGTATTACAGTTTGTTTAATCTGGTAGGAAATTATCATTTTTGGCCTTGAATTTGACCTCTGTTTTGTGGCCCTAGACATGTATGTAGAACAACAATAGGTGATTTTCACAAGATAAGTTGCACTATGCACCCATAGATCTAAAGTAAGAATGAAATCCTCTGTGTTAAAGTTACTCAGAATCTAATATATTTAAAAGGCATCAGTTCTCAGCATGGAGTGACTCCATTCCAGGGGAGAGAGAGATACATTTAGTCTATTTGAAAATTACAAAGAAATCCATTTTGGATTATTTTCCTTTTTCTTCTAGATGAATTAACAGCACAGAGAGGAGAGGGAATCCTCTCTGACACTCCTGTAGAATTGATCAGCTGGTGCTTTTCACATGCAGTAGCCATTAGCCTAGTATCTCTCAGACCAGCAGATCGTTTTGCATATGCACACCTATGAGTCTCAGAATAACAGCCCATTAGAGTGTAATGAAATGGCTGGAATTTTCTTTTTTCACCTCTTCCCAAATGTCAAGAATGTATGCAGCTCATTAAAAACTAATCCCCTAAAAAGATCTCAGGGAACTGATTATTTTATAGCCACACATTAATTACTGGCGATTTAAGCATGCATAGATTTTTTTAAAGTCATGCACACAAAAATATATTCCCTCAAACTAATTGCATTTTTAAGTTGCTGTGTTTTGAAGACAAATTCAGGCAATACATTTTAGTGAGTACAACACAAACACTTTGTATGCATTGATGAAATTTCATATTTACTAAAGACATGGAATGTCTCTCTTTTCCTTTAATAGTGGCAAGCAAACAGGCACAAAGAAATTAACCAAGTCCAGATTTTCACAATGTGTGAAAAAAGATACCTGTGACATCCAGTCAATAAGAATTACATTAAGAAATTCAACCCTAGGACCATCCACTTCAGAAGAGAAAATGCAAGCAGCTCTGGATGTTTCAGATGAGAGATATAAAACATATTAGGAAGACTAGAGAGGAGAGGACTGAGATTTGAGATTTCAGTTAATGTATGTTCATTATCTTATATATCTTATATCCATGAATCTCATTAAAAACTGGGAAAGATTTAAGAAAGAGATTCTTGCCTTAAAAATGTATCAAAATTCAAAGAACTTGCAAGAGAACAAAACAGAATTTCCTTTCGAGACTGTACTTCAATTAAGAGAATTTTGGGGGTTGGAATGGACCTTACAGATCATCAAGGCCCAACCCCCCCTGCCATGGGTGGGGCCACCTCTCCACCAGACCAGGTTGCTCAAGGCCTCATCCAGCCTGGCTCTGAACACTGCCAGGGTTGGGGCAGCCATCACTTCCCTGGGCAACCTGTTCCAGTGTCTCACCACTGTCAGAGGAAAAACTTTATCGTAATATCTAGCCTAAATTTCCCCTCCTTCGATTTGAATCCATTAATCCTTGTCCTATCACTGCAGTTCCTAACAAAGAGTCCCTCTCCAAATCCCTTGTAGGTTCCCTTCAGATACTGAAAGGCTTCTATGAAGTCTCCACACAGCCTTCTCTTCTCCAAGCTGAACAGCCTCAACTTCTTCAGCCTGACTTCATAGGGGGGATGTTTCAATCCTCTTACCAACTTTGTTGCCCTCCTCTGGACTTGCTCCAACAGTTCCAAGTCCTTCTTGTGTTGAGGGCACCAGAACTGCATGCAGTATTCCAGGTAGGGTTTCACGACACCGGAGTACAGGGAGACAATTTCCTCCTTTGTCCTGTCAAGGTCCCTCTAGATTGTATCCTTTCCCTCCAGGTTGTTGACTGCACCACAAAGCTTGGTGTCATCAGTGAACATGCTGTGGGTGCACTCAATCCCACTGTCTATGTCACCAATAAAGATGTTGAGCTGTATCGGCCTCAGCACCGACCCCTGAGGGACACCACTTATCACTGGCTTCCATATGGACCGCTGATCACAACTCTCTGCATGAAACCAGCCAGCCAGTTCTTTATCCACTGAGTGGTCCACCCAACAAATTCATGTCTCCCCAATTTAGAGACAAGAACATGTGGGACAGTGTCAAACACATTGCATAAGGTAGATGATATCAGTTGTTTTGCCCCTATCCACGAATGCTGTGGCTCCATCATAGAAGGCCCCTGGTAAAGCCATGTTGGTTATTACAAATCACCTCGTTGCTTTTCATGTGCCTAAGCATAGCTTCCAGGAGAATCTGCACCATGATCTTGCCAGGCACAGAGGTGAAACTGACTGGTCTGTAGTTTCCCAATTCTTCCATTTTCACCTTTTAAAAATAGGGGTAATATTTCTCTTTTTCTGGTCATCAGGGACTTCACCTGACTGCCATGATTTCCGAAAAAATATAGATAGTGGCTTAACAACTACATCTGCCAGTTCCCTCAGGACCTGAGGATGAATCTCATTAGGACTTATGAACTTATGCACATTCAGGTTCCTTAGATGGTCTCAAACCTAATCTTCTTCTACAGTGCACTCAGGGGTTTCAATCTCCTAGTCTCCACCTTTGTCATTCTTGTCCTGGTCAGTGTGACTGAAGCACTTGGAGTTGAAGACTAAGGAAGAGAAGTAATTGAGAACCTCAGACTTTTTGTTATCCAGGGGAGCCATGTCTCCTGTTTCCTTTCAGAAAAGGCCCACATTTTCTCTAGTCTTCTTTTGGTGTGCAGCATACCTGTAGAAGCCTTTCTTATTATCCTTAATGTCACTGGCTAGACTTAATTCCAACTGTGCCTTAGCTTCCCTGGTCATGTCTCTAGCTTTCTTTACAACTTCTCTGTATTTCTCCCAGGCCATTTGTCCTCCTGTCCACCTCCTAAAGACCTAATTTTTTTATCTGAGTTTCCTCAGTAATTCCTTATTCATTCACAGAGGCCTTCTGGCATTTTTACCTGATTGCCTCTGTGTCAGATTTCATTGCTCCTGAGCTTGGAGGATGTGATTCTTGAATATCATCCAGCAGTCTTCGGTCCCTCTGCCTTCCAGGGCTTCATCCCAAGGGACTGCCAAGAAGGTCCTTTAAGAGGCTGTAAGGGACCTTTAAGAAATGTTTGTTTTGACATTGTCTGACTTCGGCAGCTTGTTGCATAGCAAGGGCCTGATTGTTTGTAGAAGGAGAATGAAAACCAGGAAACTCTGCCTATACCTCTAGCTATAGCTGGACTGAAAGCACAGGAAACAACCAGCTACTGTAAACCTCCATCTTCAGCAATTTTCCTAGGAGATAATGGGACTCCATTGCCCACCATAGATGTCCAGACTGCAACTTTCTCAGGGAAGGGAAATTCCAATTTTCATGCAAACCTCCAGCTGCAGCAGCTGTCTCAGGAGATAATGGGACTACTTTGTCCACTGTAAATCTCTAGCTGTTGTCAACTGCAACTTTCCCAGGATAAAGGGAAATAATCTTCATCTGGACCACAACTTTCCCAGGACATTTACAAAGAATTTTTATCGTGCCTATGCTGGGAATCGCTATGTGTTGACCCAGCCATTCAAGGGGAGCTGACAAATCAGTGCCCTGGCAGAGCCCCACAAAAAGGACCAGAGTCCAGAGACTGTATGCATGCACCCACCACTGAAGAAAAGATCATCAGATCGTCTCTGGATCCATGGTGGCAACTATCCCTGCTTCTGCATCTCAAATTTTGCTTACTTCCTCTTTTCCTGCTTCTGTCTTTCCTTTCACCTTTCCCCTCCCATTTTATATGACCAATAATAAAATCTCACTCACTGATGGTATTTGACCTCATTTGTCTTAATTCACACTGGGGGAATCAATCAAGCTCTCCTGTGTCTTATTAGACTGGGACAGAAGCCTAAGTCTGCTCTCCTGTAGTCAGTGGCCTTCTATCAGATCTGTGCTTTGAATTGTAAAACTCTTTGCTCTGACTTCTGCTTATAAATTCACAAGCATATTGTGCTGGTTTGAGCTGGAGTAGAGTTAACTTTCTTCACACAGGCTAGTATGGGGCTATGTTTGGATTTTGTGCAGAACACAGAGTTGATAATGCAGAGATGTTTCTGTTATTGCTGAGCAGTGACTACACAGAGTCAAGGCCTTTGTTGCTTTCCGTACTGCCACGCTGGCAAGGAAGCTGGGGATTCATGGGAGATTGGGAGGAGACACAGCTGGGACAGGTGACCCAAACTGACCAAAGGGATATTCCATACCATATGACATCATGCTCAGTATATAAGGTGGGAGGAAGAAGGAGGAAGGGGGGACATCTGGAGTGATGGCATTTGTCTTCCCAAGGAACCGTTACACATGATGGGGCCCTGCTCTCCTGGAGATGGCTAAACACCTCCTGTCTTTGGGAAGCAGTGAATTAATTCTTTGTTTTGCTATGCTTGTGTGTGCAGATTTTGCTTTCTCTATTAAACTGTCTTGATCTCAACCCATGAGTTTTTGTAGCTTTTACCCTTCTGATTCACTCCCCCATCCCGTTGGTGGGGGAGCGAGTGAGAGGCTGCGTGGTTCTTGGCTGCTGGCTGGGGTTAAACCATGACGCATATACTTTTAATTATATAATCCTTATTAAGTAGGGTGTTGTGTTTTGCTATGTGAAAAAAATATTAGTGATTCTCTTGATTGGTGTAATTTTGTGAGCTAGCAATTTGTTTCTTACTTATACTTCATGATTCATTGAAGTATAGAAAACATTTTAAAACCCAGTGAAATGTATGTTGTCTCTTAGGAAGATAAAATTTTATACTACTCGTGGTTTGACTGAGTTTTGTGCTTAGTTTTCTATCTTTCTATGGAATCTGTAGGTTTCTTAGCATAACCTCTACGACCTTTTCACATTGGTTCTGATGGACAATTCTTAATCCTTGTTTTACAGCAACACCCTAGAGGAGATGAGGAAATTAATGTTTCCTTCATTATGATAGACAGATATTACTCTGTAACATTGTTCATTTGGTTCAGATAATATATTGAATTTAAATGCCCTATGCTGGTACGTACTATTTATTTTCATGGACAAAATTCAATAAAGCTTCTTAGAGGGCTAATTCAGCATTTAAACATTACTTTGCTTCAGCATATCGTCAGTATTCCTCTTTCAACATAAAACTAAGATCATTCTAGTGGCCTCCTTACACACAAATACACACCACATTCCCCATTTTGCGTAATCCAGGAAGGGTTGCACATCTGCAAACATAACAGCTAATTTTACCAGATAGGTGGTGCTATTATTCTGTGTATCAAAGGGCAGACTCTAGCCATAAAAAATGACAGCAAGTACCTCTTCACATTTTATTCTGAAAAGCAACTGGCATTTTTTCCCATCTATGCTCTGAGGGAGCTCACAGAATAATAGGTGAAATGTCAAGAATAATTAAGAAAAATGATGGTGTTATATAGCAGCACAAGAAATTCATCTTTTCTGCTCTGATCTTCCTGCCCACCTTCCCTTCTGCTTTTAAATGTCATCTCTGTTCTCAAATTATTTAGGATAGGCCTTGAGAGAGGGTAGAATATTTTTAGGTAATTTGACACACTCTTTGGGTTGAATTCCTGATGGCTACTTCTCTCCATATCCCTCCAGATATAAGAGCTTATTTTAATTCCTTTTCTGTGTTCAAGTGTAGTAAAATTAAGTAAAGGTGTTTTAGTTTCATTGCACAAATGGAGGAGGGAGTTCAAGACCTCTTCTTTCCTCATCATCTGAAAACGGTTTCATACATTGTATTTTACCATCACTCCACTGACTCTTTGTTCCCAGATACATATCTACTTCTTGGAAATAAGGTGCCCAGAATACACCAGTGCAAGACTACTTTGAAAGACTTCAGAATTCGGGCTTGCTTCAGTTTTACATCAGAAATTTGTTACAATGGATTTAACAATAACTACCACAAGTATTCTGCTTTCTCCTGACAGGGTCAGGCTGTCAGTCTATATTTTAAAGAATTATAAAACAGAATTTTCTTTCTGCAGTTGTAAAAATTATTTTGTGTAGCATAAAAATTTGATAGAAAAATATATTGCTATTTCACTGGGGCCATTATGTATTTGAAGAAGAAAATGAAGACACTAGGCAGCAGGAGAAACTGAACATGAATAAGAAATAACTGTAGAAATTCTACCCATGAATAGAGATCATGCATATAATTATTGGAGAACTGAAAATTTAAAACATTTCTTGCTTAATATTTTACAATTGATTTCTTGCTTAATTTCTTGCACACTTGATTACTAGGACTCAAAACTTTTCTTCCTTTTTTTTTTTTTCATTTTTTCCCCTTAAGATTTTTCTCACCAGTAAATACTATAGAATCCTTGAACAACTCTCTCTCACCTTGTCTGTAGTTTCACCTGTTTTTACCTTTCTTGGCT
>NW_008659691.1:28249-33290 GCF_000695815.1 Acanthisitta chloris | reverse complement strand
CA
The DNA here is from genome assembly GCF_000695815.1 of Acanthisitta chloris. NCBI lineage: Eukaryota > Metazoa > Chordata > Aves > Passeriformes > Acanthisittidae > Acanthisitta > Acanthisitta chloris. The sequence continues at coordinate 33,288 of NW_008659691.1, read as the reverse complement.
GAGCTTGGCAAAATTCTTGGATGCATGAGCCAAGATTATGCCATTGTGTTGTATTAAAACTAAACTTTATATCACAGAAAGATGACACTCCAGAAAGTTTAAAAGCACTTCTGACTATTGACTGGAGACTCAATTCTATTGCCTGATCATAAGTGCTTAATGTCATTTGAGATGTCATGAGGTGTTAAAGACAACCCTAAGGGACTGATGTGCTGAGGGACTTACAAACATGAGCCAGCAGTGTGCCCAGGTGGCCAAGGAAGGCCAATGTCATCCTGCCCTGTATCAAAAATAGTATGGACAGGAGGACTAGGGAAAGTGATTGTCCCTCTGTACTTGGCACTGGTGAGGCTGCACCTTAAATCCTGTGTCCAATTCTGTGCCACTCACTTCAAGAAAGACGTTGAGGTTCTCGACTGTGTCCAGAGAATGATAACAAACCTGGTGAATAGTTGAAGAGTGACTTAGGAGTCACTGAGGAGTGACTGAGGGAGCTGGGGTTGTTTAACCTGGAAAAAAGGAGGCCCGGGGAGACCTTATCAGCCTCTACAACTACGTGAAAGGAGGTGGTAGCAAGGTGGGTGTTGGCCTCTTTTCCCAGGCAACTAGCAAATGGACAAGTGGACATCACCTCAAGCTTCACCAGGGGAGGTCCAGGTTGGACATCAGGAAGAATTTCTTCATTGAAAGGGTTGTCAAGCATTGGCCTGGACTGCCCAGGGCGGTGGTGTAATTACCATTCCTGAAGGTGTTCAAGAAATGACTGAATTTTACCTACAGTTTAGTTCTACTAGAGGAGGTGGAATTGTGAGTTTTCAGTCTATTTCAGTCTATACTAAGAGTCTATACATTTTCACAACAGCTGTATCAGGTAGATCAATCAATGTAATAATATTTTGATACTCACAACCACAAAATTGTAACAGGACATCATGTAAATGACCTCTAGTCACATACTGTTCAGCTTTTCTTACCCATGCAGTCAACCAAATTGAGAATTGTCTCTTCTAAATTGACTTACCAGAAGCTGGACATTCAGTCTAACACTGATGCCTAAAATGCCTTGGTAGTCAATAGGAAAAACAAGTACAGAAACTGAAAAGACACTTGCAGTCAGCAATTCATACCAATACAAAAAAAAATAATTTTATTACTCTGAGAGGGAATCTGAATTACTTATTTAGACTAGCCTCCTGTTTATTTTGACTAGCTTAAGTTATTTGGACTTTTTCCCACTGGACTTTCTTTAACACTGGGTTCTGTATATCAGGTGTAACCACTCTGTGGCCTTTGTATTACTGCTTACACATCTTCCTGAGTCAAATTTCCCTAATGACATTAACAGTTGGGGAAAGAAACAGAACTGATTGTCTCATACATTTTATCATGAGTAAAATTGTCCCCAGACAGCTGTTAGAGTTAGGTTCTCAAATTTTATGGTCTATAGCCATACTAGAACTCATTTTGTTATTTTGTTTTTCAACAAATAAGAGTAGTGGCAAGTTAGGCCTAATTATCAAGGTAAGGCATCTATAGCCTAGTTCTCTAATTTTTCCCCTTACCAAGACATTGTACTAATGATAACACTTTCCCAGATATGAATGTCTTTAGATACAAGACAGTAAAAAGTCATCCTATGGAGTCTGGAAAGATGAGTCGAAGACTGCTGTATTTCTTACATCAAATGTATATCTACTGTGAGTCAGAAAAAGGGATAAAATTGATACCAGCAATAAAGGGGGAAAGTAGCATACTATATCCAATATAGAAAAAAGAATGTCAATATTTCAGAAAAAAATATTATGGAATTAATTCTAGTGCTATAGTATAAACAGGATAAAGTGCATAAAATGAAATGAACCTAGGCTCCTTTAAAAAAATGTAGGTTGAGTTTACACCTCTCACAGATTGTCATTCAAAATACCCATGCTCAGCCTATGCCTAGAACTGTTCTTGTCTCCTCTTGAGGATGCACAGACCTCAGCTAGTTCCTGATGGAATTACTAAGTTTCTTAAGAAGACCAGTGTAGTAGGACTGAGGGTCTGAAACTTATACTTTGAAAGTGTCTGACAGCTACTGAGCCATTTATAAAACTGTTTCCATTGCTTTGCCTTTAAAACAGAGCTGTCAGAAAAAGGTGATGAGGGGAGGCATTGCTCATGTTTTGTGTGACAGACTCTTGGTTAAAGAAATCACTTGGGAGATTAGAGTTCAGTATCCTTAATCTAAAGGATTTCAAACTAAAATAACTCTTTTTCCTCCCAGGAGTATGCCCTGATCATCACATAAGCATAAGGGAGGAAGGAAGAAAATAAGATGGAGAAAAGAAAATGGGAATATCCTTTTCACCTCATGTTGAAGCTCTGTCACTGGCTAGTGAATAATGCAAGATTCATGAGCTCCAAAGGAGAACAAACACAACTCTTCAACTTTAGAAAGCTAAGAAATTCATAGCTAAGGACAGGCACCAGCACTTTTATGAAAACCTGTGCCTTGTTCAGAATTCCTACAGTTATTATCTCAGTCTTCACATTCTTCACCCTAAGTCCACAGTAGCAACAACTATCTTCCTAGTACTTATGCCGACCTGAGAAGCCTCTGCCCTTTGATATCACTGACTCAGTGCAGTAGGACTTTCTAAAAACAGAACGTGATGCTTGCAAGTTATCCCATGATTGTACTGGTGACTGATCTAGTTCTGGTAACTGAAATTCACTACTCTTCAGACATAAAAAGGTTCCTTCATTAAGCAGCCAGAAAGCAGCTCAGTGAGTCATATGAGAACTTGTTACCTTTACATAAACACCCTCAATATTTTGTTTTTAAAGAGAAGTAAGCTGAAACACTGAGAATGTGTTATTGGTTCCAGCAATGTGCACTTAACATCTTTCCACCTCCTCATTGCTGTTATGACCAGTTGTAGATATTCCACCAAAATAATATAAAAGTCCAGCTTTATCTCACAAGAAATTTTCCCTCCTCCTTATTTATTTATATTTTCATTTATTTATTATAGGCCCTGCATCCTTACCCACTGAATTTTCATGAGGATTTTTAGAGCAAAAATGAGTATATTATACAGTTTATTAAAAAAAGTATCAAGGACAGTGTATGTAGCATATAGCAAATACAAGATAGGGGCACACAGTCTCAAGCAATTAAAAGTTTAGGTTATATCTTTGTAAATGTCACACAAGCCAGTTTCTTTCATCTGATAGTGACCCAAAACACACTAACAATACTGCCAGAGAGAAACAACAGATAATTAAGATGGCAGCCACATTCTCAGACAATTCAGTATTGGATATTAAATGGGGAAATGTTGAAATACTGACTGTATAGGACTGTCAGGTTAACTTTGAACTAGATTTTCTCTTACCAGTCATTTTGCTCAATGTGAATGAATCTAAAGTGATAGAAAAAAATAAAATCTTTGTTAACTTCATTTGCCCACTCTGTTTTAGTGCAAACAATTCTTGAAGAAGAAATTTAAGGAGAATTCAGTAAGTGAATAATTCTGAGTATTTCTAGTATGGGGATTTCCTGATGCTGCAGACCATCATCGCATTCAAATTCAGTTTGTTTAACATAGCATACAAAAATTAGTAATTACAGTGGCCTCACTTATTAAAATTATTTGGATCTTGAAAAGATTTCTTTAAAAACAAAAATATTAATTTTCTACACTTCATAGTGTATTATAACACCTTAAATTTTAAAAGATGTGTTTCGTTCTCATTTCAGAAGCAGATACCGGTACAACGTTTCCTTCAACCACTGATTTGTGTTAGTCTTGCAGACATACACAATACCATTCAGCTAATTCACCAGTCTAGATCAAAAGATGGTGTTTTGTGAGATTCTGGGTGTTTTCTGAGCTCCCATAGTTTTTAGAGAGCAGTAGAAATTAAACATTAAGCTTAGAAAAGGGTGAGCAATGGACCAGCTTTTATGGGAATCTCCTGGAATGAGATCAATATCAAAATTGTTAATATGGATATGAGGTGAGAGCCAGAATAGCATTTGAATTCAGATTTTGAACAAACCGAAATATAGGAGTTTAGTTCATCTTATTATAGAGAGAATGGTCGGCTGTTGAGTTTGGACACAGTTTTGAGTATAATCAGAACCATCACTCCTAACATATTTATGCTGATCTCAGAGGGATGGCAATGGTTTTGTCCTGATGACAAATGGATGATTTGTCCTGATGTCCTCATGGATGACCAATCCCTGTAGTATGTGGCTCACCATCCCCATCCTCTCTGTTTACCTTTCTGCCTTGGGCACAGTCATGTACCCAAACATAACCCTGCATACTGCAGTCCTGAACAGTTAAATTGAAATTCACTTTTTGGAGCTCCTCAATGACTTAGGGACTGAACTTCACCTTCACATTTGTGAAGATGTCTTTGCATTTGCCTTAAAGAGTGGAATTGTGGAGGATTAAACATTTAGTAATTCAGAATTTACAAAAACAGTTAATGCTTAAGGAAAGCAGAAAATAAATAATTTAGCAAGCAATTATCAATGTTTGCATTTATATTTATAAATCAAACTCTACCAGAGAACATTAATTGCGATAATGATGGGAACATGAGTATCTGTACTTATCGTTAGAGTGATCCCTGTCACAATTTTGATCAGGCCAAATAACTTTCTAAATGAACAGCTGAGGACAATTCAGAAGTTAGCACAGACCATGGACTATTCCCAAAAGACAGAGTCCATATCTGTTCCCAGCTGTGGGGCAGGAGGAGTAAATAAGAAACTGAAGTTGAACAGACAGGATCATGATCTGCTGGTTTGTCTCAACTTTAGGTAACAGTCTCTAGACCTTTTTACTTATTGTTTTAGTCATAGGTAAATACTCTAGAACATCCTCTATATTATTCTTTCTCCATAGATTGTTCTGCTACCAGAATTCTAAAACACTTTGGCAACTGAAATTCTAGAAAAGGGGTCCTATTAATTAAATCTGATCTACAGAAAAGTTGCTTATGAAGGATGCCTGCTGTTTTCCTATGCATGTATTAGT
>NW_008659691.1:0-28228 GCF_000695815.1 Acanthisitta chloris | reverse complement strand
ATGCCAGTTTTTTATGTAACTTCATTTTATTTGAAGTCAAAATAAATATTCTCATTACAGAACAGATTCAGTTTGATCTAGAAAATTAGACATCATGTTTCAATATGATCTGACTGGAAGCTGTTTCAGATATTTAAATTTATGAATCTAAATGATGGATAGAAGAAGGAAAATAAAGCTAAGATTATTCCAGTATTGGAGGAAATGTTTCACAGAAGAAATGTAGACAATCAGCTTAGTATTCTAGTAATGCAGAGTCTGAATCACCTTGGTCCAAGTGACACCAAACCTCCAGTAGAGAAAACAGGTCATTTTCTCCCTTGCTGTTTGATAGAGGACAAACTACAGTCGACTTTTTAACACAAAAAAAAATGGAGCAGTACCACCGGATGGTTATTATAAGCCAGGACAAGGTTACTATACAGACAGAATGTGTAAGTGTTAAATCAATCATTAAGAAACAGAATCTTAGTTATACTACATATTTTGGATGAGGATTTTGGGCAGATCAGCAGATGCATTTTCATGTCCCTGTTCATCTGCTTCAGAACTGAATTAGACACTCTTTTTGGTGTGTAATTAGGGTTGCATCACTTTCATATATACCCAAGAGAAAAGTGGCTTTGAAAAACCAACAATGGTGGATTATGATACTGCCATTGAACTGGCAGTAAGCTTAAATCAAATTATGTTATAGCTTCACAAGAAAAATTAAAGAGTTTAAAATTTTACATACTGAAATGTATTTTTTTTAAAAAAAGAATATTAGAAGCTTCATTTGTTCCATTTTTCTTGTTTTAAACAGAAAACTTGATAGATAAATTTGGAAGCATTATAGGAATATCACAGATACAGGAATTTATGTTGGATAAAACTCAAGAATTCATAAATTTTATTACTATATTCCACTCTTTGTTGCCTGAGTTTGGCAAACATCTACATTTCATTTTCTTTACTTGTAAACCAGAGATGAAAATAGCAATGTCTTTTGTGAAGCTTCCATAAGAGAGACTTAAAACTGTTAAAAAATTGATATAAGTGAATAGAGAATTCCCATCTGTAAAAAAATGGTGAATGACTTTATAACTGACATGAACAAAAAACATACTGAAGCAAGAGAAAAAAAGCAAGGTATGTTTTCATACACCTCAAAATCTAACAGCTCATTGTGATATTCAGGGAAGATGTTTTTTTCTTTTTCCATATAGTGCAGCACAACTATCAAACTGACAGGAAGATTTTTGGCTGTCTTTGAAGTCTCAGATATTGCTGACTAAATTTATTCTTGTGCTGATTTGATTTGGGATAGCAGGTCAGTTTTCTTTATTCCATCTACTGTGAGAGGTTTATCTCAATTCTCTTCTCACTGGGCCATTTTAACTTATAGTTTCCCAGCTGCATCTGAAGCTGCTACCTGTAAATACAAATAGTGCGTATGAACACTTGTTCTGAGTATATTTGGGGGTTCTTAAGTGGATGTAAGTCTCACTAAGGTTCAGTTCAGTTGCCTAAACATAGGCACCAACTTCTATTTGATACGGCCTGAAGTTTCCAAAGTACTAGGCCAGCAGATATGATATAGGCCTTATAGGAAATTCAAAACTTTCAAGAGCAACACCACAGGCTAGATAAGGTATCCCAGGGCAAACAAAAAGACAGTGAATACTGATGTTTTGGCAGTTGAAAGGTGTTCTGTGACTATTTGTATTATCCAAAGGACTTCTAATCTGGCCCAAGGTAATGGAAACAAAAAGCATCAGTAGATATTACAGAGTTTCTGAGGTTCTGCATTTCTGTCATATAGGCTTTATCTGAGGAAAATGATATGAGCTGAGGATTAGGAGAAGGAACACATATACCTCTACTCAGATCTGAGAAGGATCAGGGTGTAGATGCCTACATTTAGGAGTGTAAAGATTGACATTCTGATGTGAATGAAGGGTTTGCTTCATTGAATCCATTGTCATGACTAGATGCACCCCATTAGATTTTCAGCTTCCTATCTAGTGTTACACAAATTTCCCATAGGTTTTATGCAGCTTCTCTAAATTGCATATAGATGTCACAGGTACACCATACAGTACTGGATACTTATTGCTAGAATGAATCAAACTAAATATCCAATGAATATAACAGTAACTTCATAAATTATGATCACTGCCACATGCAGGCTGCATTGAAATTCTGTTGCTTGCAATACAGAACTTGATCCACACCACAAACATGAATCATACTGCTAGACATTGAGTAGAATTAAATTAAATTCAAAAGGTTTGCACTGTATGTACAAAGTTATTCCTGTTATGCAATTTTATTTTCACAGATAAAGACTTAAAGATGCTTTCTGTAGTGTTGAACAAAAAACAAAGTGCTTAGAAAATAACAGAAATATATGGAAGAAATTTTACAAAAGTCACGATCTAAAGAATTTCAGTGCGATATTGTGAGAAGTGGTACAAAAATAGTACAAGAGAATGTAGTTGTTTTTGCTGCTCGGTGACAACAGAACTTGAAAACAAATCCCCAGTAATTAAAGTTGTGTAAATCGACCATTTTTGATGTGGCTATTAATAAACAGTAGGATTTAGTAGCCCATATAACCCTCACAAAATTGTAGATATTTAGTACCTCTGGAACTGTAAGGAGTCCAGCACAATATTGAGAAACAAGGGTAAGAACTCAGGGGAGAACACAGACTCTGGAGATGTATGAAAAGGTAAGTTGAAGGTCAAGATACCAGGAATATCAGTAGCAGGAAGAGAGAATTAAAAACTGATCAGGAGTTAAAGGGAAGAGCTAAAAAGAGAGCTAGAAGCTCAAGTCATATTTTGCAAGTGTAAGGCAACAGAAATTGAACACAGGAACAGACATAAATAGGCACTCCAGAATAAAATGAGCTACCTCTAAAACCACCCTAATGGCTGATAAACATTCATTTTAACAAGTTTGAATAGGTGGAATTATTTTTTTTTAAAAAGGCAATTTATCTCATTGATATTTTTCTTATTGTTACTTAACTTTTGTCCTGCATCACTACTATAGTGCTATATCATAGCACTATATCATTATAATTTGATTGATTTTTGCATTTTCTTCTTAAAATAATGAATATTTTCTCAGCCATGGACTATGGCCTTTCTTCACACCGGGCACATACATGGGTAGAGTAGTACAGGTTGAAAACATTCATTACTATGAATATTATCGTGTTGTATAACATTTCTTTTGTGTTTTGTGTAATAGCTGGATCCTAAAGCCAGATAATTTCAAGATGGAAATTGAAAACGTGTGGGTGGAAGACAATAAATAAAGGAGAAGATAATTTCTCATAAACATAAGTCCTTCATTAACCTGATCTGAAAGAGGTATACCAAGTATGGCAGCTAGGTCAGATGACAGAGTACAAATAAAAAAACCCAGTAGGACAAACCGTAGGTTGAAAATCAAAAAGCTAATGCAGGTAAGAATACACAATCAACAGCACTGTTGATAAGAATACCTTATTTAACTGTATAAGAAGATGAAAATAATTGTTACATCACTCTGCAGAAGAGTTCCTCAGCAAAAAATATCAAGACTGATCTTTGTTATTGAAATTGACAGTGATTGTCAGATAATCAACACAACTCACATGAGCTCTAAACCGGTAAAGAGTCAGGTAAGAACAAGAAAATAACTGACAAGTAATACTGAAGAAAAATATTCAGGAAGAAGGTATCCCCTATTTTTACATACTTAGAAAAGTACCAGCTTCCAGTCATGTTTAGGCTGTGCTTGTTCTGTTGTTTAAAGCTACTGGTAGTCTCTTTGTTTAATAATTTAGGCATTAGCTCCTTGCTTGGGAGAAGAAAGAGGCTTTATTCTTATTATTCACATTTATACCTTTAGAGGGTACTTCAGCTCTTGAATCCAGATAAAGTTGGGATCCAAAATAATGAGGTTGGGAATCTTGTGATAGCAAAGGTCAATCCATTTCTTTGTATGGTATATATACCCAGCATTGAGGATGTTAACTGCTGTGAATTCCATTTTTTCTCTTCTACAAATATCACCCTTTAGATGGTTATCTCATTACTTTGAATTTAATTCTTGTCTAAGTCTTAGGAAATGCAACCCTATGAATCATACACTTAAGGGCATTTGTTGAATGTCTGCTTTAGAGATATGCTGTTAGCATTTATCTTTGAGAACGCATGAAAGATGGATGAAGTCCTAAAGACTAAGAATACAAAACAAAACAAAAAGGTGCCTATTTTTGAAATGGAAAAGAATGAGGAAATAAGTGAGCATTGAAAAAATGTTGACCAGCCAGTCAACTTTATTTTCCAGAAAAGTACCAGAAAAAAAATAATAAATAAAATGTTAGTAACTACACAGAAGGTACAAGGAGGAAAATAAAAGCAACATGTTAAGAGCTGTTGACTCCCTAGAAGGCAAAAGCCTTGAAGAGAGTCCTAGACAAATTAGACAACTGGGCAGTCACCAAAAATATAAAGTTTTACAAGGACAAGTGCCAGATTCTGCACCTGGGACAGAGCAAGCCTCGGTTTACATACAGTCTGGGGAATGACAGGCTGGAAAGCAGTGCCACCGAAAGGGACTTGGGGGTCCTTGTTGGTGACAAGTTGAATATGAGTCAATAGTGTGTCCTGACAGCCAGGAGGGCCAACCGTGTCCTGGGGTGCATCAGGCTAGGCATTGCCAGCTGTTGAGTCGAGTGAGGTGATTTTCTCTTTCTTCTCTGTACTTGCCTGGCCTCATCTGGAATATTGTGTGCAGTTTTGGGCACCACAATGTAAGAAAGATATTAAGCTATTAGAAAATGTCTGAAGGAGGGCAAAGAAGATGGTGAAGGGCCTTGAGGGGAAGCCATATGAGGAATGGCTGAGGTCACTTGGTCTGTTCAGCCTGGAGAAGAGAATACTGAGGGGAAATTTCATCACTGTATATGATTTCCTCATGAAAGGAAGTAGAGGAGCAGGCACTGACCTCTTGTCTATGGCAACCTGTGACAGGGCTTGAGGGAATGGTCTGAAGTTGTGTCAGGGGAGGTTTAGGCTGAATATTAGAAAACGGTTCTTCCCCCAGAGTGTGGTTGGGCACTGGAACAGGCTCCCCAGGGAAGGTATCACAGCACCAAGCCTGACAGAGTTCAGGAGGCATTTGGACAATGCTCTTAGGCACATGGTGTGATTATCGGGGTGTCATGTGCAGGGCCAGGAGTTGGACCAGATGATCCTCAAGGGTCCCTTCTAACTCTGTATATCCTGTGATTCTGTGATTTTGTGAAAAGTTATTGCCTTCAGCATGAGAAAAAAAAAGGAAAATTTAATTGGATGATAGTGTTTAATATGATATAATGGCCTAATCTTTCTTAAATGTAATGCATCTATTTCAAATCCTTTGCTTTTTCACCAGTTATTACATGCTTCCTGCTCACAATTAATGCTGAAAAAATTAAAACAGGATAATAGGATTCAATATAGAAAACTGCAATGAAATTAATACAGTAAAAGTACAGGAAAAACTTGTGGAGATGGCAAAAAAGTCCTTAGAATAGTGGTGACCAGTGAGCTTAAACAAGACTTGTTCCTTATTAATGGCATGTCAGAAAACAGAGAGATAACTCTACATCATCTGTTCTTGGTCAAATACATATCATATGGAAGATGTTGAAAATTATGTTTCAGTTCTCCCAATTCCCAGTACTAAATTTACCCATTTAATTATACTGTGGCTCTGATGGAATTGCTCTAGCACTGAAGCCTGGTAAACCAGTAATTTTTAAGTGACTCCTCCCTCTATGTAGCTATGGAGTAGAAGGAGGTGCCATGAATATTTTCTGCTGGGAGCTCCACTACAGCTAAATTAACAAACAGCTTTGCCAGCTAGTGAGCTCTTGAGGGGAAGTAGGACGGTATTAGCATCTGTCCATATTTAGACATTTTCATTGGAGACCTCCTCAAAGTGCCTATATCCTTCCATCAATTATCTAAGGTGGTTAGTTTAGACTCGAACCTTAGAGCTGGCACAATATTAATTAAGACCCAGGCTCTCTAAGATAATTGGATAAATTATGATTACTCAAAAATATACAGCAATCTTCTACTTGTGATACAACTTTTCTTCAAAACCTTTGTATTTCCCAGCAAAAGCTTTTCAGACTGCTAAGAATGAAAGGCTGGGCAGATTCCAGCTGAAAGGTTATTGTTTTATCTTGCCTACTCTCCAAATGCACACAGATTAACTTCTTATAAAAAATACATTGCAAACATGATTTTTAAAATTTCGGATCATATGGTAGCCCATGAAGAAGAATGCCTCCATAAAGGCTTTGTTGAAAATGAAAGCCTTTTATTTTCCAGAACAAAACCATGATTGCCAGCAAGCCTACAACCCCTACTACTGGTCCACATCCTCTGGTGAAGGTGAGAGATCATACCTTATTTGACACAATGCCACATGGGCTATTGTGATGATTATGAAAGGAAAATAATGAGCACCACATGGTCCTGATACAGACACTGCCTTAAGGCAGGCACAGATTCTTTGTCATGTAACAGAAACAACAAACCCTCATGGCTCTCTATGCTTATTCATCACCTTTCAGACCACAACTGCTTGAGCAAGGCAGTTACTACCTGGAGTTAATTTGACTTTACAGATATTACAAGGGGATGCCATGAAATAAATTATGTGATGCCTGGAAGGCTATTAGACACGCTTAGGCAAGGAGGTGAATTTTGCCCATGTGTGAGATGGATATATAAAACAACAAGAGGGATCTTTATGCATCTAAATCTGCATAATCAGTATACACAGAAATTAAGACTGGAGAAGGGGCTGAAATTTTACTACTTAAAGTCCTCTTTCAGTGTCTTAATAATATATATGCATTAATAGACAAAAATCTTCAGGTGCAAGTTAAATGTCTTGGAGAGGTGAAATGATTCCTGCTTTGAACAACTATCATTGCCCAAATAGTAATGACAATCTGTAAAGGATTTTGAGAGAGACAGGAAACAATATTGTAAATGGAACAAATTTGGTAATTTGTCTTATGTCTGCAGTCAGATTCTCTGTACTTGGGCCTCCAGAATGTCTTCTCTGGCAAATTGTACCCACTTTAATTGGGAATCATTGAAAGAATCAGTTTGAGCCTCAAACCTTCATTTTTGTACTTAGTAGACTGTTTCATACTGATCTTCACACCAATTTTTAAAGCTTAAATTATTCCTAAACTCATTCACATGTATCTCGTGCATCTCAGTTGATACACAATAAACTTTGGTTTTGCCATCTTTTTCCTGTAGCTGTAGACATGTTTCAAATGAAACATTCTATTATTCTATTCAAGGGCACTAATGAAATCGAGATTCTAAGTTTTAGGGGAGTAGGGTTTTCTGTGGGGTTTTTATTATTGTATTTTGCTCTTATTTAATTCTAATATGATAATGACAAAATTTACTTCAAAATTAAATGTTGCTAAGACTGTATTACTTTCTCTGCTGCATAAGCTACCTGTTTATACAAAGAAAACATTTTGTGCAATATCATGCAGCTGTGAGGTCTGCAGTGCTATCAATTTCCTAACTGGATCTTGCCAGTTTTATACATCCCATTGAGAAGACATTTTCCTAAGTGTATTACTACCTTGTATTTATCTAAATTAATTCCTTTACTCTAAGGGAATGTCTTATGACAGGGTATAATCAATCAATCATGCTTTATTTGTAGTAATTCATCATGACAAGTCATACTTCTGCATTTAAGTGACCAGATTCATTCTGAATGTTATCATGTGTGGTATTGCTGCATCTTTGCAGCTCCTTACTGCCAAGTTCATCATTGCTATTCTTGGCTCACAGCGACAGTAAAAATCAAATTTATCTATCTCTATCCAAAGGAGGTGATGGAATGAAGTAATAAAAAAATACGTCCTGTACTAAAGACAACTAAATATGGCCTTGATGGGCATTTGCCCATGCAAACTGTACAAAATAACCATTCTGCTTTTAGTAATAAGGAATGTGCCTGCCCTGAGTAAGGCAGAACTGAAGAAACTTTCCTTGATGTTTGTCTGACTGTGTGTTTTAAATAAGAAGGGAGCTTAGGCTTAGAGTCATTAGGACGTGTTTTGAGGTGAATCCCATCATAGAGGAATAATTTCTCAAGTGTCAAAAATAATTTGACAATCACCAATTCAAGTGTCCCAGAGGTGAATGAAAATATGAGAAGCTAACTTCAAAAACACTTATCAATTATTAATTTGGATTATCTCAAAAGAAGTTTTTAGATTTACACAGATGGCTACTTCATGGGTGTGAAAGTTCAAATGGAACTGAACCTTACTGCTGATTAAAAAAAAGCATCAGTGCTTGTGACACAAATACAGCTTAAACAAATACAGAACTTAAATTAAACAAATACAGAACTTAAACAATAGCTATAGTGAAATATTTCTGATCTTTGTTAAAGCTCGTTAATGAAGAATAGATATTTAATAGAATTTGAGAATTACTGCTCGGGAAAATGACAGTGATAAACCAATAATTACATGTTTCAACATAATTAGCATTGCATAGAGCTTCAGTGAAATTCTAAGGCTCTGTAAGTAATTTTAGATGGCATCAGACCTTCCATCTATAAAATCAAATGTAGGACTTCTACTTTTCTACTCTATGTGCATATGTCATTAATTTAACAATTAGCCAATAAGGTTGTTTAAGACATATACCCAATACCTTAGCTTAAGTTCAGTAATTATACTTGATATTAGTCAATATTAGGAAGTTTCACTGAGGCAAATGTAGTAAAAGGTGTTATTTAAGCTTTAATAGAGTTGAGGAGATTTTTAACTTTTTTTTTTCCCTGGATATTCTACAGGGTAACAGCACATAGAATAAAAGCTGTTATAATACTCAATAGTCACAGTCATCCAGTTGAGTGTTCCACCCTTAGACTATATATCAAGTTTAAAACGGATAAACCCCAACTATAAAATATGTATTTTTAAGTGCTAGATTCATTAGGTATTGAAATAAATAACCAAGAGATGTCTTGAAGGTTTTATATTAAAAGTAATTGCATTTTGAAAGCATTTGTTTTGGAACAATTATATTTCACCTATCAGGGCTGAAATTATCTAGAGTACAATACACATAAGTAAAGATTAGATCTTGTTTATAGTCAAGCACACAATCATCTATTGTTTTATTCCAATGTTTCTTGATTTTTTTTATTGTTATTTTTGCTTAACATAAGTTCTGTAGAGTGTTTATTTCTTATCCTCATATACTTTTGCAAGTTCTTGTATGCAAGGGTGAGCAGAACCTAAGCTCAATAGAGTAGTCCTCTGACTTCAAGAGACCCTGTATGCCAAACTGGAAATTCTGAAGCAGCATTTGATCAGCTAACAAATCCTAAAAACCTTTTAAAAATAATCAGAACACATTTTATTTTACTATTAATTTCAAGCCTTACCGGAATAAGAGCTCCTGCATGTGTTCCACTATGTTTTCCATGCTGACTTTAATATTTATTGCACAGTCTATTCTTAGCATTCATTGGAAGTCAGAAGACCTTGTTGCAAGTTTTATGGAGAAGGCATCATGTTAACTTTCTGGCATATGCAAACAAAATATTTCACACTTCTTTCCAGCTGGTAGAAGGAGGCTTTTTATTGTCTCTTCTGTGCCAGAACAAGACGGAGGCTCACTTGACAGAAGAAATACAAGATGAAGCAATGAGTAAGAAAGTATGAAGGGGAAAAGGTGAATGAAGTACAAAGTGGTTGAGGAAATATAATTAAAACAGAAGAATGAAGTTCAAATTCTCCTTCTGGTTTCATATTAAGATAAAAAAGGTCCCATAGTTCCTTTTGTTACTCCTTTTTAATGTGTTTTGTTTACTGAAGAACTGTGTGAGGAACCACTACCGGAATTTTTACCTGAGACATATAAATAGACAAAGTTCTAAGCAAATAATACCTGACTGTTTACAGGGAATATGTATAAGTCTACGGAGTTTTAAAGTCGATAAATGGATCCTATGTCAAGCACTTTACCGTTCCTTCTTACTTAAAAATAAGTCTGTAATCCTTTCAAAAGTCACAAACTGAAAGACGCAAGTTTTCTTTCTGGCCAAAGCTATCACAAGCATAACAGAACATATGAATGGTACTGGGCAACAGGTGTCTAAACTGAAGATACCTCAGATGTAAAATGTATCATTATAGAGAGCTTTGTATTATGTTTGAATCCAACTAAATACATGGATTAAAACATGTGAAGTGCCAGATGCCATAAGTTTGGAAGCTTATGCAATTCATTATGCGTTTCAGTGTTCCTTTTGCAAGTGTCCAAAACTGCTGTCCAAAACTGCTGTCAAGGTGCTCCAATTAGTAAGTCTTTTTTAGTGTATAACTAAACAAGGATGAAAGAAGACTCTTTTTTTCTAATATATCATGGAAAAACTGTTAGTCTTCTGTGAAGGGATAGACAATCGTGAGAATGAAATTAGCAGTTTACCTTATGTTCTTAAGGTGTTAATTTTACACCACCTACTTTTCTTCTCACAGACACATTGCTTGCAAAAAATTCATCTGGTTTAGGATTCTCAGCCCAAACACATAAAATTCATTTATCTCAACAAAAATGATTGGTGAATGAAACCAAGCTAGAAAGCACATATTTTAGTTGCTTGCAAGAGCTCTCCCTAAAATGAAGTGCATCAGTGAACTAGAAAGAATATAGTTTTTCCTTTGGCCGAAGAAAGAGCCTGTTGTTTCTTCAGACAAAGAACTTCATAAAATTAGGTGTTACAGCACCATCTGGTGACTCCTATTTAATATCTTATGAATAAGTGCAACATCCGCTTAGTGGTAGTAATTTTTTTAAAATTGGAATAAAGAAAATACTTTCTTGCTAATACTAAGTAATAACATTAGAAACAAGTGATTCTATTCTCATATTGAAACATCCACTTTTATGAGACCTGATCATTATTTCACCTATCATAATCATATGTGTTGGCTCTTTGGGGCAGAGACTAATCACTGGTCTATAAAAAAGGACAGTAAGCCCTAAACCAGAGCTTTAAAGAAAAAGTAATGTCAAAGTGCTCAGAGTTTTTTTTTTAGAAAGACAGGTTAGAGTTGTGAATTTATAAAGACAAATTCAATATCATCATTTTAGTATCTAAAATAAAAATGCACATAAATTATGATTAAAAATCCTCTCTTACCTGTATTCTTCGATTTTTAAAACATAAGTCTCTAGTTGTATTAAGAAACACAGAATTATCAAGTTCAGAAGAGGCCTCTAAGAACAAGTCCAACCGTTAACCTGTCACTCTTCTGTAACCCCTAAGCCCTAAACCATATCTAACAGTGCCCGATCTAGATGCCTCTTTAACATTTCCAGGGATGGTGGTGCCACCACCTCCCTGGGCAACATATTCCAGTGCCTGACCACCTTAAAAGTGGAAAAAATTTTCTTAATATCTAATCTGAATCTCCCCTGCCTCAGTTTAAGGCCATTCCCTCTAGTCCTCTCACTGCAGGCATGGCAGAAGAGACCATGCCCCACCTCTCTACAACCTCCTTTCAGCTAGTCGTAGGGAACAATGAGGTCGTCCCTAAGCCACCTCTTCTCAAGACTAAACAAACCCAGTTCCCTCAGCTGTTCCTAGCTGTCGTGTTCTAGACCATTTATGAGACTCATTGCCCTTCACAGGACTCTCTCCAGTATCTCAATGCCCTTTTTAAAGTGAGACGTCCAAAACTGAACACAGTACTCGAGGTGCAGCCTCACCTATGCTGAGTAAAGGGGTGGATTGCTTCCCTAGTCCTGCTGGACACACTATTCTTGATACATGCCAAAATGCCATTGGCCTCCTTGGCCACCTGTGCATGCTGTCGGCTCATACTGAGCTGGCTGTGAGCCAGCACTCTTAAGTTCCTTACCAACAAAAAGAAAGGATTAAGGAGTATTGAAGACAATAGGAATTTTTCCCCAGGGAAGTGGTCACAGCACCAAGTCTGACAGAGTTCAAAAAACACTTGGACAGTGCTTTCTAGCACATGGATTGATTCTCAGGGGTAGGCCTGTGCAGAACCAGGAGTTGGACTCAATGATCCTCATGGGTCCTTTCCAACTCTGAATGTTCTGTGATTATATGTGCACTTAGTTTGTCAGAATGACCAGCAACTGTATTTAATAAAATCTTAGAAAACAATTTCTTTGGAAGGAGCATTTAAAGAAAGACCCTCATTTGGCTGCCTTTGGAAAAAAATTGAGTCAATATCCAGGTGCATATGTACTAGTAATCATATGATCATATATGGAAACATAATATCTCCAAGCAGCAACACTATAGTGAAATCCCTAATGTTTTTATATAGTTTCGCTTTGTCATATAGACCAAAAGCTCAGACAATTATCGGTGCTTCCCAATTGCATGTCTAATGGCAAATTACACTATGAAAGCTAATATATGTGAGAAAATAAACAGAGGGAATGTAGAACCTCTGACATTCAGGGAGAGGCAGAGGGAATTGGGATTTTCCAGCCTGGAGAAATTCGCTCCAGGGAATCTTATCCATGTGCATAAATTTCTGATCAGGAAAAGTAAAGAAGATGGAGACGGATTCTTCTCAGTAGTTCTCAGAGACAAGACAAGAGGCAAGAGACACAAACTGAAATACAAAAATTTTCATTCAATCATAAGGGAAATAATTTTTTCTGTGATGCATTCAAACAGTGGAATAAGTTTCCCAGACGGACTGTGGAGTCTACGTCCCTGGAGATATTCAAAACTCAGCTGGACATGGCCATGTGCAAGCTGCTGTAGATGACCTTGGCCTAAGAAAGACAGATGGATTAGGCAATTTCCAGAGGTCCCTGACAACCTCATCCAGACTGTGATTCTGTCACAGCAGCAGTTGTACAAAGTGAAAGGTTGCAAAGACCTTTGAAACTCATGTTATTTCTTGAAACTCAAAAAATCAACATTGTTTAGGTTAACGCCAAGTGTGTCCAGAGGCTTTCTTTGGATAGGACTTCTTTAACCCTTCTTTGCTATATAAAATTCCAGGGTTCCCCTAAATAAACTATCCCTCTAAAATTTTAGTCAGTACTTTGACATTTTACTCAGCCAACCATTGTATAAATCTGATTTCATTTTCTTAAGAAAGTTGTTCATTCAGTTCAGAGTTACTTTTTTGTTTGTTTGCTTCTTCTGCTTTGAACAACCTCCAGTTACCTTTTGCATTTTCAATTCAATAAAAACTCCTACATCTTTATATCCAAAGTCATAAGCTCTTCAGTCCTGCTGACTTCAAAACTTCAATTGAATCCACATCTGGTATAGACTTTTAAGACAAGTATGCCGAGAGAGAAAAATTACTTCCATAAGGACCATTACCTGTTTATAATAGCATATCAGAGTTGCCTGTTAGAAAGAACTGGACAGTGAAAAAAAAGACATCTCTTGTAGCCTGATTTGAGTCCTTCTTTGTTCTGGAAAAGATTGTTAATTTGTGAGTGTCAAAAATCCTTTAAATAGGATAATATTACTTCATTCTTTGCCTCTCTGGGCAACCCATTTGTACGCTTAATTATCCTCACAGTGATTTTTTATCTTATACCTATTCAGAACCTCACCTGTCTAAATTTATGGACATTTTTCCCTCTTTGTGCTGCTATGCACCTCAGTAAAGATTTCATCTTCTCAGTAACCTGTGCCCAAGTATTGTTGCACTACTTCTAAGTTCCCTCAAATTACCTCTTATCCAGGCTGGACTAGCATGACTCCTTCAGCTGATCCTCACAGAACATGCAGTCTAGTAATCTGGATATGTTTAAAATATGTTAAATGATCTGAAGTAGGAACCGTAATACTAGTCTTTGATAATGGTTTTTCTAAATGTCCTAATGCAGTACTGAGGTTTTTGGAGAGAGAAAATTGTGGGGGTTTAATAATGTTGTGGTAGTAACATCTCTTTTGTTTGTTTGTTTGTTTATCAGGGGCTATGCACCCCAGTACTTTCTGCTTTCTTCAAAACTCTTTCAGCCTATTTTCATAGGAGAGATGTTCCAGCCTTCTGATCCTCTTTGTGGCCCTCCTCTGGACTCTCTCCAACAAGTCTGTGTCCTTCTTATTTTAGTAAATGTAATGATAAGGCCTTGTTCTTTGGCCCTCATGGTAAGTGGTGTGGCATAGCTTGTGTTCGTATGGCTAAAAGTATCTATTCTCTCCAAAACAAGTACTTTATCCCTAAAGTCCCCTGAAATATTTCCCAAGACGTGCTATCCCTCAGACCGTGGATAGGAACAGGCAGGATAAATTTGTTTTGCACTAACTGCGGCCATTCTAGGAAGCATAACAAATGTGAAACAAAATAGATAATTGCATACCATTGGCTGTGCCTTTCTCCTGCTGCTTTTTGTCTGTCCTACAGATATTGCTCTCAGGTGCAATTACAACTTTGGTTTTCACTTTGAGAGCTTGTAGAAATTACTCTAGAGTTATATGAAGAAACATTTTCTATTCACACAAGTTCACAGCTATGAATATCTGAAATTTACTACAGTTCCAGTTCAGTTTTTATCCAGTTCACTGTGCACTGACAGAGGGAGAGGGTTATACTGAAATAATAACAAAAAAAACCAGTTAAAGGCATGTTTTGCACATATAAGAAGATTGAATTAATCTTGAATATCTTTCTTCAGAGTTCTAAATGTTGTTTTGATTTTTTTTACTATATGCATATGATTAGCAACAATATGTATTTCAGATAAACTAATATATATACTAAGGTTTATACTTGAAAATTATTACTTGAAAAATATAACATGGATATACAACTATTAATTGCATGCATGAGTTTAATGACTTTTGAAATTCTAGTTCCTGATGCTCAGAAAAGTATACCTCATATTCACACACAAGATGTAAATAAAATATGAATAAAAGACATAAGGCATGCATTTGAGAATTGAGAAGCTTACTCATTTGGGGATAAATATAAAACTGTTACTAGAGGCCTATCCGGTGCAACTTCTCAAACGAAATACTGTTTATCACCAGTATGAAATACCTTGCAGATTAACAACAAATCAAATATTAGTAATACAGATTACCTCCATTCACATATTTTAAGCGTAGAAATTATTTCCTTTTCATAATGGCCCCAAGATTAAGACTAAGGCTTATACGGAGTTAGTTACATTATTTTAATATCCACTACTTGTCTTACACTTTGTTCAATTTTCCTATTCAACTACTGCTTAGTCAAATGTCTTTTCATTAGCATGGTGAGTAAAATAGATACCTTGCCTTTCCCATGGGCTGGGTAGTTTTGCCTGCTTTGGAAGACTACTTGTTCAAAAACCTTGAGTGTTTGCCTTATTAATAGGTCCCAGGCAATAGAAGGCTTTACTATGAAATATAACCACATTGGATGGATTCAGTGACAAATTGTCAATGCAAAAGTACTTCTTAAAATAAGGTAGACTCTCTCTGCATATGTCATATACAAAATTACTGCAGTTCCAAAAATTATACACGTAACTACTTATAGCTTCCTTGCCTTTGCCTATTGGTTTGGGGTTTTTTTTGAAGATTAATCACAGAATATCAGAGAATATTCAGAGTTGGAAGGGAGCCACAAGGATCATTGAATCCAGCTCTCATTCCTGCACAGGACATCCCCAAAAATCACATCATGTGCCTGAGAGATTTAAAGCAATTTCCAGACTCAGCTTCTCATTTTTCAACAGACTCAGTATTTAAAATGAAACATAAGTTAGACCTTTCTCCTATAACCTCAACATTTAAAAAAAGCCCAAGTCAAAACTCATGTATCTCTTTTAAAATTATGCAGATTTTAATTATTGGTTTATCAATATCAGTAAAATATTACCTGCAATAAAAACTGCAAAATTAGCTAAAATTAAAACTTTTACCCAGGTACCAGTTTGTGGCAGGTTTCAGTAGATATGCTTTGCCCTGAAAATGGACATTCCCTTTGTTTCACATGCATTTAAATGTATATATCTTTAAAACACCAGTTAATTACACTGATGCCTGCAGTTTAAAGATTTATGTGTCTTATAGCTAAAAGACTTGCAAAGTCAAAGTGCCTTTCAAAACAGTCAACTCTCTTACTTCTCTCTTTTTTTTCAGATCTTTAATGAGGCCTGAAAGTCTTATAGTTGATTGAAGTTTGTTTACTCAATAAGTAACAGCTACTACAGTTTAGCTACTGAAAGTGATATAATTAACAGCTTCTGTTAACTCTAAGGGATTCTAGATATGTCAGCATCACAACTGATACTAAATGTGTTGCTGAACCACTTTTAAAACTGCACCTTAGGTATTGGTTTCTGGCAATAACTCTTCCAAATATAAATCAGGAAAAATACTTTGTTACTTTATATAGCAAATACAGGAATCGCAAATAATTCACACTTTCCTTCTGTGAGACCTTGGTCAGAGAGAACATAGTTTGTGTAGGATCTAAAGATCTTTTTCTGTGAAATCTAAGTTCCCTGAAGTCACCAATGAAGACACCAAACAGCTGTCTTAATAAGAACCAGGAGTTCACACCTGAGTTCATAAAGCTTAGACAGATTAGTATGAACTGTCTCAATTAGTTAACTGTCATCAGTATGAATTGTCTCAATCCTTTCCAAGGGAGAACCTTCATCTCCACTATGAATTTTATCCCAGCTATGAATTTTCATCCCAGTTATGCCATTAGAGAGAGAAAGAGCTGTCACCAAAGGTAGGTCATATGATGGAAATTTTTCTGGTGGTATTTATCTTTCCTCTTCACAACAAAATCATTAATAAATGGCTAAACTGGCTCCTAGCATTTAGGTGGCTAAAATGAAGTGAGGTGACTCTCATAACTATGGTTCTGATGTTGTATGTGGTGCATACAGAAAAAAAAGAAAGAAAGAAAGAAAATCTGATAATTAGATTCTTCATATGTGTTTCTCTATGAGATATATATCAAGCAAGTGCAATGAGGTAAAAAAAATTAATGAAGGCACAGTGTCTGTGTGCCTGTTTCTTAGGAGTTATTTCAAGCTGATGCTAGGCATATCATCTTATTTTTATAGACAAATATATGCAGGGTAAGCTATAGGATAGAAAAGGAAATCTGTAGGACAAAAGCTACTAATACTATTTTTCTTTTTGTGTCAGTGTTACACATAGTACAATTGTTGGTTGCCCATTTCATACTGTAATAATTGTGATAGTGTGATTGGTAATATTAATTAAGTAAATAAATATGATGTAATGCAGAAGGGTCCCTCTCTTGGCTAAATATGTTTTGTTTCTCTCATATATCTAATATACATCCACTATGTTATCAGAGAGTCACCATGAAACCTGTATTTCCAGGTTGGTTTTGATCTGTGCATTTCTCTTGTGATCAGTGAGACAGCCTTAGTTCATTATTAATTAAAACATTGATTAAAACTGCTAGAGAACTTTCAAGCTTTTCTTGGGGCTTACCCTTTTATTCCAAAATCTACATTAGAACTAATATCAAGTGAAATTAATAGCATTCCCATCCCTTCATTAATTGCTACGAAAGATGTACCCATTATGAATTAGGAACAAAGTTATCATTGTATTCTTTGGAAAGGAACATAAGTACTTGAACTCTGTCATTCTTGTGCCATTCAGGCCAGCATCTTATGTTGGAGAAAGACCCAGGCAAGGCAGAAAATGAAGCTTTCTGACTGATTCAGGAACAGATTCAAAACAGGGTTATACATAAGTGCAAAGAAAAAGAGAAAAGGGGAAGAGGAAAGAGGGAAAGAAATACCAAATAGTTCCTAGGAGGAGCTGTTTTAAAACATCTTCAACAGGAAACTACAGAAGCGATGGTGAAGACAAAATTAAGATGAATTATTTTGGTGACTGGGTGAATGACAAGCTCGAGAGGTAAGGATGGGATTGGAAGCTATTAAAGGCAGAAAATGGAGGAATAGGAGACATTATATGAAGATGATATCAAGAATAAGAACCACTTGAATATAGAAAATCAAATAGGGACTTCTGGGGCAATATCAGAATAAACAGAAACTACTGAAAAATGGTAGTAGTAGTAGTTATTAGAGTCAAGCAACATCAAAATAAATGTATATAGGGAGGGGATAGTTGAACTCTGCACATTAGAATGATGCCATGGGAATGAAAATTCAGACAATAAAGTTTTGAGAAATAGTTTAGACAGGCACACCCAAATAAAATGGGAAAACAGAATCTGTCTTACAAAAATATGATTCCACCCAATGCTTTAAGGTAATGCAAAGGACAGAAAATACCTGTGAAATGTACTTGTGGTACCCTCCCTTGTGACTCTTGCTTTAGAGAGCACACTTTATGTTCTTAGGGATTCATTCTATTCAAGTGGCAGAGGATGAGAGATTTTGGTTGTGGTAGCAAAGTACACAATTTACAGTATTCATTTTGATTAGCCTCTTAATAAAGAAGGGTGTTAAATCATGTTTAAAATTATTAATGGTCAAAAGTCAAGAAATACGATGCATATACAACTTGCATAAAAAACATACTTTGAAGTCCACATCATTATGGGGAATTTGATCATGTTTTCGGCATGAATATTATTCTATTTACTGTATAGGATACACTTGTGTTGCAGCCAGTGTAACATACCTTCAGCCAAATTACCTGAAGGTATGTTAAGCTGTATAAGCAAAAATTTTCAAGGGGTGAAAAAAAGGGTTCTGTGGTTAAGGTATTTGATTTGTGTGGCAAAAGCTGTATCCTTTACATATCCTGTTTCCAGTTTGCTATGCTTTTAAAGAAAATTTTACATTTGGATTTAGGGTTTGGGTTTGGTTTTTTCGGCTTGGTGGTTTTTTCGGGTTTTTTAAATCAGTGCATACACTGACTAGAGTCTCAGTTTACCAATAGAAAATACTCACAGCTCCTATTAAAGCCAATGGATCTGTCCTGTGAACATAAAAGCTTGTAAGAAGCTGATTTTCCTTAAAAATCAAGACTTACCTGAATCAAGTTTGACCTCAAATATCAGTGTATCTTTCCAGTCTTCACCTAAGTTCCTCATTCAAAACAATCTCCCTCTCACTATGGAGTGTATGGAGATCAATTAATTCTTGAATCACTCAGATACTAGAGGTGTAAACATTATAGGGAGGTCCACAAAGATAATAGCTAAATATACCAAGTCTATCTTTAAAAGGAAGTTTGAATATTGTGCTGTAAATATATGACTATGACATTTAACAATGAAGAGAAAAAGTACAGTATGAAAACTGTTTGAAAACTACTAGCAATTCACATATGAAGTGCCTGTGCTAAAAATAGAATGATGATAACAGCTGTGTTATCATGCTCAAAAGGGATAAAATTATGATTTATCATGAAGTTTCAACTTTCTAGAGTTTGGGTTTTCCATCTCAATAGTACTCTTTTTAGATTGTTTTGTTTAATGCTTCTCACTCTGCTTTCCAGTTGGTAAGCTTTCCAGCAAATACAGATTGAAATCAACTTTTTCCCTATTAGTTTAAAATTACAAGAGATATTAGCTGCTCCTTATTTCCTAAAGCCCTTGCACTCAACTTGTTCCAAACTATTACTTTTTCTCATTTTCTGATTGATGAAGACTTGAAGTCAATATATTGATGTGACCAAAACTTTTGCAAATTTGAAGTTTGAGACAATGGCAAAGTTTAATCTAACATTGTTTAAAGTCCTAGAGATTGTCTCGAGTGTGATTATTCTTGCTTGGCTCATGTTATTGTTGTTTCCTTTTTTTTCTGGCTGTTGTTTTTCCTTTAGAGAGACTGATGTATTCTTTTTTTTAAAGAAGAAAACTTCAAGTAAATGCAGGAAATACCTAGAAGACCTTTCCCCCAAAAGAGTATTTTCCATACAACTTAAGCATTTTCTTACTAGAAGAAAGAGATTTTTTCCTAGGTGTAGTCTATTTTAAATAATAATGGCAACAATATCCCTTCCTGTATGTACAAAAACCAAAAATGTTGCATCATTTTTTTCTGTATTTACAGAAGCTTCTCCCTACCACAGATGATAGCTCTGTTACACTAGCAATAATAAAATTTAAAGAGAGTGTCAGTTGTTTAATTTCATTTTACATTTGGTCATTTTATATAACTTGCATTCCCCTAAGAAAGCAGTTAACTGTATGCAGTAATATAACAGCTTATGCAAACACAGCATTTTGCATTCAGATCTATCATACAAACAGCTGTGAATATTTATATTGGTGTTAATTAAGTCTGTGATGGTATTAATTTAGATAAGGAAAGCTGGTCAAATCCCAATGTGCTATGGGATTTTTAACATGTGTCAGAAAAAAAAATCAGAAACTTGCAAAAGAAAATGTGGCATAAGAACGCATTCTAAAGATAGTACTTTCATGACATACAAGCACTGAACCCTCATTACCAGTAGTCTGCTATATCATCATGGCTATCATCTAACAGGATATGAAGCAAAGCCCTCTTGTTCAGAGAGTTGAAGATGAACTACTAAGTCAAACTGACATTCCAAACAAGGAACCAGCTGGCACAACCTCACTACAAAGTGCATTAGAGAAGTAAATAACCTCATGGTTTAACAGATTAGATCTGATGGAGGGGGTTATTCAGAGTTTTTTCGCTTGTTGGAAGAGGTAGATGAGAAAAAAAACTGTTATCCTTAACACATAAGAACTTAAATATATTCCAGCAATGAGGAAAAATGAGGAGAGCAGGGTGTTTTTTGGAATAATTACTATTTCATTTATAAATTTAGAATTTTGATACTTTCTCCTTCATTCTTAATCGCATTTGTCATCTCTCCTTAAAACAATGCTAACCCACTTCTGACCTCTAGTATTTTTCATGTCTCTCTCCTCAATAACAAGTTAACAGCTCAAACTACAGTAAGAAATTACAATACCAAAACTATTAATGGACTTCCCCATAGTGAAATTAGATATATTTTAAAATAGTATATACCAGATTCAGAAAGCTGGGAAGGCTTTGGAGACAGTCAGTGCAGATACTTATTCCTCACCTTTCCTCACAAAAGCCAACACCAGATCCTCAGAAACATTTATCTCTTTTCCAACTGTGGTGTCCAGTTTCCATTCCTTTTAATTTCCTTCATCCTTTCTAGGTGTAGAAATCTTCCAGTGTAAATGAGCTTCTGTGGATTTTACACACATTTTTGCATATTTGGGTGCCTGAGTGTATGTTAGCCTACAAAACACTGAGTAAGGAATGTCATGTGTTCCAGTCGGTAAGCTGTACAATAACAAAACTTATACATTTAGTACTAAGACTTACACACTTACTACCTCCCAAAAGGTTCTCTATGACCAATGTTGATAAGCTATATCCCTTTCTGGAAAGTATACAAGCCCTGAGTGATCTGAATTGCATCTTGCTCCAATTAGTTCTGTCTTTTTTTCAAATCCTTGGCAGAGATTCCAGCCAGGATATGGAACTTTTGCCTTTCCTTACAATTTTGGCTCTGGCTTTAGACTCACTATCTACACTACTGTGGTAGAAAGACAGGAGGTGAGCTCAGATGCTGGATGCGTTCCCATTTTAAGCGCACTGCTCAATAATTAATCTGCTCTCAAGAGAGGGAGGGGGTAGCCCTTCAGTAGTATGAATATGAGCTGGTTCCTGCCACTTGGCTTTGAAGTATGGTGAGATTCAAAGACCCCTTTATTTATCAGAAGCAATGTAGCTGTCAGCATAGCAACTGGCTTCTCAGGTTATCAAGTTCTGTTTGCATTGATTTTTACATTACCACTAACACTTGTTCTGTTCATACCAGCCTCTGACAAGGGACATGGTCTCCTCTTCTCTGACATTTTTTGGAAATGATGCACTGCAGAAGGAGTAATGACAGCTGAGTCATGGTGCTTCAACTCTGAAATGATTTCTGGCTTTCTTTGCACTTTTATTTTAAAAGGAAAAGTCAGGGGGGAAAAAAACATCAAAAAACCAACTCATAATGACTACCCAGATTCCTGTAATTGTATAAGTTGCATATAAGTAATTGTAACAGGATACACCAGTCCATACTGTATATCTAGAAATAGAGCATAGGGGGAAAAAATGGCTAAACTAGGGAAAAGCTGTATGGAAGCCTAGCATTTCAGTCCTCAGACTAGTATTAGATCAACTCTCTTTTTCCTTGTAACATATCAGGTATAAATTAATAAATTTAGTCTTAAATCAGTAGAGTATTACCAATATAAGTCTTATAGTATCATCAATATAAGCATGGAAATTATTTTAGCACGTTAATTACTAGAAGGTGGACACCTCTGTTTCAGTCATTTGCAATCTAAATTCTTCATCAGTGATTTACTGAATGAGTCCCAGTAATATAGGTGGTACTCCAGAGAAAGGAACTAATTTTTACTAAGTTAAGTAATGTATCTTCCTATGATCTATGCAAACAGATTATGTTTTTTTCTTTTGTAAATAAATAATACACAAATCAACACGGTGTGGTTGACATGCTGGAAAGAAGGGATGCCATCCACATGGACCTTGACAGGGTTGAGAGAGGGACCCTCTATGAACCTCATGAAGATCAATAAGGGCAAGTACAAGATCCTCTCTTCTCTCTGGTCACCAATGACAGGACGCAAGGGAATGGCATGAAGCTGGTTGGGTTAGATTAGGGAGGTTTAGGCTGGATATTAGGAAAAGGTTTTTCACCAAGTGAGTGGTTGGACACTGGAACAGTCTCCCCAAGGAAGTGGTCACAGCACCAAGCCTGACAAATTTCAAGAAGCATTTGGATAATGTCCTCAAGCACATAGTGTGATTCTTGGGGCTTTTCTGTGCAGGGCAAGGAGTTGTACTTTGATGATCATTATGGGTCTCTTCTAACTCAGGATATTATATGATTCTACGATTTTATGATTCTATGATCCTGCACCTCAGTCAAGGCAATCCCAAGCACAATACAGGCTGAGGGGAAAAGACATTGAGAGCAGCTGTGTGGAGAAGGACTTGGGGGTGTTGGTTGATGAGAAGCTCAGCACAAAATGTGGACGGCAGGTTGAGGGAGATGATTCTGCCCCTCTACTTCGCTTTTGTGAGACCCCATCTACAGTACTGCATCCAATTCTGAGGCTCCTAATATAAGGAGGACATGGACTTGGATTGGAGTAAATCCAGAGGAGGGCCACAGAGATGATCAGAGGGCTGGAACCCATCTTTTATGAAGAATGTCTGAGAGAGTTGAAGTTGTCCAGCATGGAGAAGAGAAGGCTCCAGAGAGACCTTATAACACTTTCCAGTACCTGAAGGGGGTCTGCAAGGGAGCTGGAGAGGGACCAGGTGGAATGGCTTAAAGCTGAAGGAAGGTAGGTTTACATTAACTATAAGGAAGAAAATTTTTACTCAGAGGGTGGTGAGGCACTGGAACAAGTTGCCAGGAGACATTGTGGATGCCCCATCACTGGAGGTGTTCAAGGTCAGTTTGGATGGGGCTTTGAGCAACATGGTCTAGTGGAATGTGTCCCTGGACATGACAGAGGGGTTGGAACTAGATGATCTTTGAGGTCTCTTCCAACCCAAACCATTCTATGGTAAATTTTATTCTTTTCTCTTTCAGCCTGTCATTCTCAAATGAATTACAGAATTATTAAATGATAGCCAAAGAAAGCTCTTTCAAAATAGCTCAATATATATTCAGCCTGCTGACTTTAGGTATTATATACATTAGTTTAAATAGGAAAAAGGATGTTTTATCTGGACCTTTTTTTTTATGGTTAAATTGATGATAAATGCATGAAGTTGAAAGAGAACCAGAGTTAAACGAATATAGAAATTTTGCCAAACACCTGTATTTCTTATGGAATATATGAATTGACAGTTATGATAAAAACTAAAACCAAAACCAAACAAAACAAACCCAACAAACTAAAACCAAACCAAACCAAGACGGTAAAAAAAAAACCAAACCAACAAAAAAAAAAAAAAAAAGAAAACCAAAACAAAACAAACAAAACCCCCAAATAATTGGACAAGTATTAGAATTTTGTATTTAGCAAGCAAAAGGGAAAAGATCCTGGTGCTACTTACATGCAGATGAATTATGAGTAATTACATGAATTGCATTGATTCAGAAGAAGCATAAAAAAACAGCATAGGCTCTTCATGCTTTGTCACTGACTGCATGCAGCAAATGATACTTAAACATTCATCCTCCTAGGATAACAGTTCCCAGGTCAATCTTCAGTTTCCACAGTCCTCCTTTCTGTTCAGGGGAAAAAGACTCCTGATTTAAACTTTACTAGAGAAAAGAGGTCAGGAGCCAAGGGGAAGAGTAGGCCATTTAACCACAATGATCCTCGGTGTGGAAACCAGTCTTCAGATGGGAGCTCAGGGTGCTGCAAGATGCCATTCTTTCTTTTCTCCCTTTAGCACAAAACAAGCCAAGCCCTTGGGCTGATCAGTTATCCCTCATCTTCAGAGAACCTGGGGAAAGAAATATCCTACTCTTAGCTGTGTCAGTGAGGCTTTTAACTTAAAAATGCATTACTTTTAATCGTCCCTTTACCCACCATCAAAACGTCTTGTATAATATCATCTGCCTTCTAAGCATGCTGGATGAATCTAGTACTTGTTCAGATATCAGAGTATGGTGATGTTTGCTAATAACTCTGAAATTATAGTTTATCCATTCAGAATAAGTCAAACTTGTTTTAGAATTAAAATCATTTGTACTGAGTCTTTATTGTTTCCCACTATTTCATCAGTACTTTACTGTTTATCCATTCTAGATTCAAATAATTATATAGGAAACTAAAGGGGCTATTAATATTTATAGCACATCTAGGCACATTATTCTGGAGGTCAAAAGAATGCAGCATTTGGCATTACACTGCAATTGAGATGTGCTACTGAACACCTAGGAGTACTTGACTGCTGTAACAAATTATCTGCCACTCATTCTACACACTTTTGTTGCTATATCAGATAAATTCTTAAAGAAATTATGCTAAAGCATACATGTAGAAAGAGTTGGTTGAAAACTTTCCTCCATAAAAGAGTAGGAACATTGGCAGTGACACTGACTTTCATGCTGAAAATCGACAATCAAAATACAGATTGCATTCTCTTAAGAGGATTGCAAATTCTCTGGTAGTACATACAGGCAGAACATACTCAAACTTTCAGACCTCTCACACAAATTTTTAATGTTACTATATCTGTTCTCTGTGTTCTCTGAGTAAAGTAGAGCCCGCATAGGATTCTTCTCAAGCTCACTATGTTTTTTGGTGTGTTATATTATGCAATTGCAATTTTCCTTATTATGATGCTTTGATTACTTATAAGCATTAACAAATTTTTTCTAATTATGGCATACATGTATATATATATATATATGTATGTATGGTACATTAAAATTTACATAAAGCTGAGATACTCCCATCTATCCACTTATTTCCTCTCACAGCCATTTGTGGTTAATGGGTGATTCCTATCAAGGGTCTGACTTAAATGGTCAGAAGTGAGCTTAAGAGACCTGAATTCTCAGGAGGAGATTGTTTTCCAATTTAGGCATGCAAATGAGGTACTTGAAGTTAGATAGTGTGAAAATTACACTATGCACTAAAAAGCAAAACAAAACAAACTTTCTGATAGACAGACTTTATACCATAAGGCACAGTTCCTTTCAAGAAAGAATTTCTGTAATGGTTAACAGTAACGGAAAACTCTCAGTATAACTTTACATATAGAACAGCTGGTACACCCACACAAAAAATATGTATTAAAGAGTTTTGTCAGTCAGAAAATGTAAATACTTCAGTTAAAAAAAGTTCAGCACACTTACTGTTCTTTCTTTTATAAACATTTCAGCTAATTACTTACAGCTTTAAAAGCCTCATTTTATCCCCATAGCATCCTAGAGTTAGAAGTCTTTATCTAGGTTTAGTAGTCGTGGCAGAATGCCATTTGCACTAAGTGATCAGTGAGATGTCAGCTGCATCTGATGTCATAAAAAAGAAATGTCCTAGAAACTGCCAATCTGTTTGGGCTTAGCACAAAATCTCACATTGAATGAGTAAATAAATAGTTCTATTTGTTTCAAGTAAAAGCATATACTTAATTTGTGTCAAAAATGTAGTCCTGAAAAAGTTGCTAACTAATCCACAAAGGAATGTCCTGTCAGTACTCAAAACTGAAAGGTATATGGGAAAAAATACCAGATTGAGCATGTAGAAACTGCTGGCCTGTATTTTAATATGGTGTATCAGTTATCTGAAATCCCTTTGGATTAGACTCAGTAACAATTTTCCAGATAATGTTGCATCATAGCATTCACAACCTTCATTAACATACATAATTTTTATTAATAAACAGAGTTAGAACTGGGTCTTCAAAAATCTCTGCAACAGAATCCACATAAAAAGATTTTTGGAGATATTGAAGCTATTTCCCCACATCCCATATGATCTATGTATCCAGCTTTGTGGTCAAATGAAGGCATTCCTTCCATTTTCAATTAAAAAGTTTATTTCTGGGTGAAAAAAAATCTGGCAGGGAAAGGAAGCCTCTGAATATCTTTGACAGTGTTTAAGATCTGGACTTGTATGTGAGACCAAACATAGAAAACTGTAAAAGACCAGTTTTAACCTATAGGAACACCCAATCTCTGAATTTCTTATCTATGAAATCAGTAGCAACTCAATACTGTTAAGATTTTTTTCGATTCTAGGGGTGCTATAAGCATGTTAAGTTTGATAGTTTGAAGATCTAACCCCTTTTTTATTATGCAAAAGTGACAGATTTATGATTCTATTCATATGCATTTATATAACTTGCATCACTGCAGATCACATAAAGCAAAACAAATTATTTCCTGAGCACTGTATCTTAAAAAACCCCAAAACCCCACCCTACTCAGAATGCTTTATTATCGGTTCTGTTCTAGATGTAGGAAAGTCCTGATTTTCTGTTTACTAGCCATTAGTTTGTGAGCAAGTATGAAGTGGATTTTTTTCAATAAAAACAGCCGTAACAACATGGACATTCATACCACAAAGCTGCTGTAAAATGGATTAAGTTGACATCAAGCAGGCCTTGGTAAAATGATTTACGAACATACTGGGAGTAGGAGGGATTTAAAGAAAAGGAGAATTGGGATGAAAAAGAGGTACTGAATCCAACTGAAATGCTTCAGCTCTCAAAAGCTTAATCATTAAAATATCCTATGTTTTTAATAAAGCTGCAGAAATTTCAAAATTGAAAAATGTCTTATTAGACCTTTCTAGAGTTCATTATTCAATTTTCACTTACAAGATTATCCCCAGTCATACTGTCATAAAATCAGAAGTATTATATTGATTTATTTCACTCAAGGTGTTGAAATAGGTGGTATTCCAAGACATAATCAGAAGAAGAAAGGTGTTTGTTGACATATATGAATATTTATCAGGTAATATCAGGTAGACACTAATGACTTTGTTAAACTTTTAGCATCATTCAAGCATAAATAGCGAAGTTTGGATTTTGACTGGCCTATTTTTTCTTGAGCAGAGATGTAGGGAATCTTGCACAATGTGATGACCTGCAAATGAATATCAAAATTAACCGCAGATGTTGCATGCAATGATAAGAATGCTCCCCACACTCTAGTGTTTATGTAACCAATGGTGGCCATTAAAGCAGCTTGCAAGACACACTGTCTGAGTCTGACTCCTCGAGAGAGAAAGCAATACTGAGGGTAATGCATTGATCTTGGACCCAACGGATTTCTAGCTTTTTGACAGCTTTGCCACAAACATCCTGCCTGACCTTGAAAAAGTTTCTTAGGTGGAAATCCACAAAGGGATATAGTCATTCTTTTGTAGAAATAAGTAAATTAAATTAAAAAAACCCCAGATACTTAGAAACTAATAAATTAGCCACAAATATGCCCCAAATACCTAAGTACTGTTTCTGAATATGTCCAGAATTTATTTCCCTATTGCAGGTCTCAGCAGCTCAGCCTTCATTTTAGCTCATCCTTCTGATCAAGATTCATGGACTAGATATGGGTTAAGCAGACTCTTCTGAAAATCAGTAGACAGTACAGTATCTAAAGTCTTTGGTGGAATCAGCCTTTATTTGTCAGTGTTTCACTACCACAGCTGCAAAGTAGAGTAGCAATGTTTTATTTTTCTCTGTTTGGA
>NW_008659690.1:4106-5215 GCF_000695815.1 Acanthisitta chloris | reverse complement strand
GGTTGGATATTAGGAAGAAATTTTTTTCGGAGAACCCAATCAGGCATTGGAATAGGCAGCCCAGGGAGTTGGTGAATTCACCATCCCTGCAGATTTTCAAGATGAAGCTGATTGTGGCACTTAGTGCCATGGTCTAGTAATGATGGTAGGGTTGGACTCGATGATCTTTGAGGTCGCTTCCAACCTGGCTGATTCTATGATTCTATGATACTGCAGGTGCTCTGGTGCCTCACCCTTTTCCAGTGTACTCTGGATGAATCCATGCCAAGTAGTGGGGCTGTGTTTCCACCCCTGGGGCTGTCGGTTCCAGGTGTACTGGATGCCCCTCCAGGTGAAAGCACACTGTGACCTGCACTCTGCTGCCAAAGGAATGGGGAAAATGTATAAACGGTGTCAATGGTGGCATATCACTTTGCAGCCTATGACTCTAGTTCATACACAACTTCCAGCATGTCTGGAACAGCAGCTGTCATTGCTGGTGTGCCTTCGTTCAGGCAAAAATAGTCTACTGCCAGTCTCCACTCTCCAATGGTCTTATGCAGTGGAAATATAGGACTATTAAAGGGTGACTGAGTCATGCTGACCACTTCCTGGCTCTCCAGTTGAAGGACCATCTTATGGATGGGGATGACGGACTCTTCTTTTCTGTGGTATTGTCAATGGTGCACTGTTCTGGTAGTGATCAAGACCTGTTGTTCTTTGACCCTCAGCAGTCCCACAGCAGAAGGGTCCTCTGAGAGACCAGGCAAGATATTCAGTTGTTTAATTTCCTCTGGCTTCATGGCAGCTACCCCAAAAGGCCAACGATGCCCTTTTGGGTCCTTGAAATACCCTCTTCTGAGGTATTCTATGCCAAGGATGCATAGGGCCTCTGGGCCAATCACAATGGGGTGTTTTTGCCATTCATTCCTCGTTAGGCTCACTTCATCTTCTAGTACAGTCAGCAGATTCTGCCCCACTACAGCTTGATGGCATCAGGGCACATTATGCACCGATGTCAACTAAAGCCTCAAATTCTTGTGGTTCTGATGTGCCAGGTTGTCGTGGTTTAACCCCAGCTGGCAACCAAGAACCACGCAACCGCTCACACACTCCCGCACCAACGGGAT